>NC_060904.1:1117088-1164588 GCF_014805685.1 Silurus meridionalis
AGCTGCTATAACGTAAGTTAAAACAGGATGTGACATCTAACCTTGCCTTGTGTTTTTTTTCCTTTGTACTTTTCTACATTGCAGCTTCCTGGAGGTCCTTATCGAGATCAGGAACCGACACAACGACGTGGTTCCCACCATGGCCCAGGGCGTCATCGAGTACAAGGAGAAGTTCGGCTTCGACCCCTTCTCCACCTCAAACATCCAGTACTTCCTGGATCGCTTCTACACCAACCGTATCTCCTTCCGCATGCTCATCAACCAGCACAGTACGCACTTCCACACACTCACAGCTCCAGAGCTCTGGTGTGCTTCGGCTCGGGCTCAGACTTTTCCCTCAAAACATGATTCAGCTTTGATTTATATATTCGGGTGAAATTTGTTGGTAAATTGCAAGTTAATCACACTTTCTCAGCAATTCTGGATCAATCTCAATGAGAGTAACCTGGTTAAATAAAGGTTAAATAAAAAAATAAAAATTTGGGGATGGAGCTACATATGAGTTCAACATGTGATAGTCATAAAATAGTCTTAAACCAATCAGGTGTGATATGCAAATTTATTAGAAAACATTCTCAGTAATTCTGGATAATTAAGGGGCGGGTCTAAGCATGAGCTTGTTTTGTGATGTAATTGTATAAAGTGTAAATACATTATCGAATATGGCAAATGTCGATGAATGAATCTATTTGCATTGACTCCGCCCTTATTTTGCATTTATTGCACATAAAACAAAGTTTATATACTAACTTAAACTATTAATAGAATATTGATGGTAACCAGCTAAACTAGCTAGGGCTAGCGATGAACAGGTTTGTGTTTTGTTATGGTAGTTATGTTACTCTGAGCAGAGGATAAATGTGGGTGGGTGGAGAAAGGGGAGGAGTTATGCTGATGAGAAGCAGTTAGATTATTAGCATATTTATAGATCCTGAAATGAGAACGGTGGTGTTCTAATTTGAATAATGATTATTAGTGTGCAGTCGTTGTCTGTATGAGGATAATGATGCAATGTCTTTGTTGTTGTTTTATTATTAAATGAATAAATAAAATAAATATGGTGTATATTAAAAAAGAAAGGTCTCTGCTGTTGGTTTCAGCGCTTCTGTTCGGTAACGACACGAACCCGGCGCATCCCAAACACATCGGCAGCATCGACCCGGCGTGTAACGTCGCCGACGTGGTGAACGGTGAGTCGTTTCTCTTTCTCTCCATCATGTGAGTTACTCGAAGCTCAGTTTGACGGCGGTGTGTTACATGTCCTGCATTTCAGATGCATACGAGATGGCCAAGATGCTGTGTGAGCAGTACTACCCCACTGCCCCGGCGCTCAACATCAAAGAGTTTAACGGTACACGCTTCATAAATCAGCACTTCTCCTCATACTGTACAGTGTGTGTGTGTGTGTGTGTGTAGAATTTATTTATTTAACGCATTTCTTTTCTTAAATTCTTTCTTTTTTTCCCTCTTTTTTTAAGCTAAAGCTCCTGAAAAGCCCATCCAGGCCGTGTATGTGCCGTCTCATCTGTTCCACATGCTGTTCGAGCTCTTCAAGGTAAAATCCAAAGACGGTGGTTTTTACGAGTCGAATCAAATCCCGTAAACGCCCTTATCATCAGCCCTTATCACTCTTCAACCTTTGTCCTGTGAAATAATATTCGCTGTGGATGATTTTTACAGCAGGTTGCGAGAAATCCAGAAAAATCATTTCATTAAAGACCAAAAGATTCTGATGATACCCACGTTTTTATTTTAATTTACTCAATTTATAATGTGCTTGTGATTTTGACCAATAAATAAGATAATTAAGATCTTAAGATAAATAAGATCTTCACCAATAAATAAATAAATAAAAATCAGAAAGTATATTTTGCACCTACAAGGAATTTTTCGATTAATATTTTTTATAATAAAATATTTTCAATCTTTTATTTTGATGAAAGACAAGTAAAAAAAAAAATCTGTTGCACATTTTTATAAAAAAAAAAAAAATCGAAGGTGTTACTGCACATAAAAATAGTGTTATTGCGCGTTTTTATTTTTATTGCTCTTCGGGACGAGCTTTTAACTGTTCAAAATAAAAAGACTTTTAAAGCAACTTTTCATAAATAATATACAATTAGATAAATAATTGAATAGTTTTTCGCCTCTGCCCAAGATTTTCTTCGTCAAACTTATAAAAAAAAAAAATGTAAAGAAAAAAACCAAAATCATGGCTCAATATCAGAGTGGGTGTGGCCTAATATTATAATGAGTATGCTTGATGGACAGGTCAATTCACAGGGCCAGGATTAATTCTTTCTATTTTGTGTGTGTGTGTGTGTGTGTGTGTGTGTGTGTGTGTGTGTGTGTGTAGAACGCGATGCGAGCCACAGTGGAACATCATGGAGAAAATAAAGAGCTTCCTCTTGTTAAGGCCAAAGTGACACTGGGGAAGGAGGATCTCTCTGTAAAGGTCAGTGTTACACTCGTCACGCATCACACGTATGTGCATCACACGTGAAGACTCACTGGTTAGTTTGTTGATCCCAAAAGACGAACATGAAGGCATTTTATCTATTTTTATTTATTTTTTGGTCTTTGTATCTCAAGGTCAAAAGGTCATTATTCCGAGTTCACTCTTCTGGTGGTACGTAGAGTCCAGGAGTAACGTAATGTAACGGGCATGAGCGTGATCTGTGTGTGTGTGTGTGTGTGTGTGTGTGTGTGTGTAGATCAGTGACCGAGGTGGAGGCGTCCCTCTTAGGAAGATCGACAGACTCTTTAATTACACCTACTCCACCGCCCCGACCCCGAGCTTAAACTCCAAACGAGTTCCACTGGTAAGAACAGAGCTGCATCTCATATCTACATCACAGTGCCTTTAAAACAACACTTCTTCATATAAATGTGCTGAAGTCTCGTTTTCTCCTGTAACTCCTCCCCCCTGTGTCCCTGTCCGTGTCCAGGCCGGATTCGGTCACGGGTTGCCGATCTCCAGACTCTACGCTCGCTATTTCCAGGGAGATCTGCAGCTCTACTCGATGGAAGGCGTTGGTACGGACGCGGTCATCTACCTGAAGGTGAGCGTCACGCAAAAAACCCTGTTTTTTTACTATCAGCTGCTATTTTGTTTATTTATTAACTTATTTATTTATTCAGTTTATTTTATTTCTTAACAAATGTACAAGCTGCTATTATTATTATTATTATTATTATTATTATTATTATTAATAATAATAATAATAATATTTAGTGTTAACTTTATTTTTAGATGGCTATGACTTTTACTAATTTTAATATGTTTAATTGATCTTTTTTTTATTGATTTATTTTATTGATTTATTCTTTTTTTTCACGTATTTATAAGCTGTACATGTATATTTTCTAGATGAAATCTTTTATTATTTTTTATTTTTTATAAGTATTACTTATTAGTGATCAAACTCAAAAAAATATCACGGTAGTAATGTTTTGTTTTAGTCGCAGCTTCTTTCCTCTTTGTTTTGATTTTTTTCCCTGTTTTATTAATTAAAAACTCCTGCTTCTGGTTTTAGGAGAAAACATTGAAACTGGGAATTTCAGTCCAGGTTGTTTTAAATCTGTTCAACTGGAGTTTTTTAGGAGGGGATGATTTTTATTGTATTTGTTTCTCTCTCTCTCTCTCTCTCTCTCTCTCTTGCTCTTTCAGGCTCTCTCCAGCGAATCATTTGAGCGGCTGCCGGTGTTTAACAAGTCGGCGTGGAGGCATTATCAGGGCGGCCCGGGGGCAGACGACTGGAGCAACCCGAGCAAAGAGCCACGGGACGCGTCCAAATACAAAGCGAAGAGATAAATCCACCTTTAGTGCATCAGTGCATCCATCTCTCTCTCCTTCCCTCTCGACGCTGAGTGATCTCTCTCTCTGCACGCGTGTGTGTGTGTGTGTGTGTGCGCACCCCTCAACACATCCCTCTGCTTTTTATCCCTTTTCTGTAATTTCATGTTGACACAGCGCCCCTAGTGGTCAGAGAGAGAACAGAGACAGCAGAGGCCTTGACTTCGTGTCTTCAGTGCCACTGATAATAATAATAATAATAATAATAATAATAATAATAATAATAATAATAATAATAATCACCCCTCTTCAGCTCACCTTAACAACAGACAGGGAAAGTAGGGACGTGTTTCACGCCACACAAAGATATTAACCGTGTGCGTCTCCGTATCCGACGCTGATCAAATATTCACCCGGGTTTCGTTAAGCAATTCCGTAACGCCCGAATGAACAACAGAGAGAAGAGGGAAGATATTTTACTAAAGTCCAGGAGTAAATTCTGTCTAGATTCTCTCCAGTTATGTACACACACACACACACACACACACACACACACACACACACACACACACACACTCGTATGCACATAGTTCCTAGTTCTAGTTAATGTAGGGTTATTAACTATAAAAATTATTAATTAGGTCGCAATTTGAAGGGACGTGCAAATAGAGCTTTGACTGCCATTAAAAAAGGATTCAGGGTATTAAAAACGGAGCTTCCTGTGAGTCATTATTTATAAAATAGTGTTTACACATATTTATGTTTCCCCTGTTTATCGCCACTGAAGTGTAAAACGGTAAATTATATAGATAAAGTCATTCCAAAAACCACTACCACCGTGCCGGCACGAACACTGCAATACTGTACACAGCAAAGATTTCTGTTTATGCAAATTGGCAAAAAAAAAAAAAGATTTTAAACTTTTATTTTTATTTAAATTATTCAGATTCTGAAAACCTGCTCATTTTTCTGCCCCGTGAGCGTAACAGTTCAGCTGCTAGTCACCGTTATGCAAATTATAATTGCAGTAAATGTATTGGGAACAACAATTTATTGGGATTTTTTTTCCAGTTTTTTTTTTCCCCCCAGTTTTTTTCCAGTTGTGACCTGATGAAAGGTTTCATGAAGTTCTTGAACATCCGTTGATCAAAAGCGCGTCGTTGTTCCTCTGTTCGGCGGAAGCCAGCGTGTGTGTGTCGCAAATCATCTTTAGTATATTTGTGTATTTATTCCAAGGCGCTGTTAAATCCTCGATGCTGATTGGTCCTGAGCGCATGGCTATGACGTAGCATCGGCAAAATTGTCGGTTCGAATCGCCGTTGTGACGCTTTACCGTTTCTATCGCTGTAAAAAATCAGTAGACGTCGAGCGCCGTGTTTTTTTTGTTGTCATTTCTTTTAGTTTAAAGCGGCTGTAATATCGGTGAAAATTTCGTGGATATTACATGTAACTGTAAACAGATAAAAAGTTCTTTAATATGATAAATGTTGTACTCGCTGGCGCCCCGCTGTGGTGAACGAGGAATAAAACATTTATACAAACATTCCTACTGGATTTTTTCAGAGCGCTGGTTTTTTTTTTTTCCCAGCATGCTTTAGGTTTTGCGTGTTTTCCAGAACGTTAGTTTTTTGTATTAGTCACGTGACAGCAGATTCGCTCAATGTTACGTTTTTTTGTGGTTTATTGTGGTTTTATTGTTTATTCCATCATCCAGTGTGACCACCTCAGACTATAATAAAACCTTCAAGTCTCCATCGACTCGTCTCCTGCTTGCTGATTTTTATCCACACGCATCCATCCATACATTTATACATCAATCCTTCCATCCATCTGTCCATCCAAACTTACATACTTACAAACATATATACATCTATCTATCCATTCATCTACCATCTATACATCCATCCATCCACACACACACATATATATATACACACACATCCACCCCTCTATTAATACATACATTTATTAATTCGTACATCTATCCACCTATCCCTTCTTTCATCCATCCATCCATCCAGCCGTCTATTCACACGTTCCTTCAGATGTCTCCACTTTCTCTGCTCATTTATTTTTCATTTACATTTTAAGTCAGTAGAAGATACAGGTATAAAATAACCAGATGTTTATCTGTACACAGTGCAAGTACACGTCTCGCTCGCACGTTAGCATTAGCGCTCACGCCATCAACACCAGCCAGTTACTTTTTTATGTTTTAAACAATGAACTATTTAAAGTTTTGACTTTTCCTGATTTTGGACACGGATCTGATCGAATGTGGATGCAGGAGGAGGATGTGGAGGTAATAATAACTTTAGAAGGACAGATGTTGATTATGCAATCAATATTATTATTATTATTATAAATATATTTTAATAAAATGGCTTTTCTAAATCCAGCACTTGTTTAGCTCCTGAAACGATCCTGAAATAAAAGCTAATGTTATTAACAAGTAAATAAACCTTATGGCTCCATCTTGAAGGATCGAGAAACTCTCAGCAGAAGCACCGAGATCTCCACTACTTCCTTCTGCACTTTAGTGTTCTTCATACCGTATCTGCACAAGTTTAATGTGAGGTTGTAAATGACAGGAGAAGATTAAACCACGGTTATTTGTGGAAACTAATTGCAGGTTAGAACTAATGCTTTGAGGGGGAACTGAAGAAACGTCACACCACGTGGAATCAGAACCAACCAGTGTTGGATTTTCTTTCGTTTCTTTAAACCCATTTGTGTAGAATGGAGAAATTCTGGAATGGAGAAACGGTGGACCACGAAGACATCAGACAATGAACACTGATATCTCAGCTGATCCACTGCATGTGGTGTTAAGAAGAACCTCAGGAACATTCTGTGTTTTTCTTTAGTCCAAATTGTTCCTTTAATGATATGGAGGACATTAACAGACATCGTCTCACAAAAATGAAGAGCTTCAAGTGTCTCCGTCCTGAATTGTGTGATTAAAAAGCTCAGAGATGTACAGTACTTCACAAGGACGGTCTTTACAGTCGAACCTGAGCAAGAAAAGGCAGATCGCTCACACACTCCTCGCCTTTTCTCTCTCTCTCTCTCTCTCTCTCTCTCTCTCTCTCTCTCTCTCTCTCTCTCTCTCCTCTGCTGAAGAGAATAAATCAATGGCTTTAATATGAACTGGGTTTAAAATCAGAGGAGTGAGAGGAGAATGTGACCGATCTCGTATTGCATATGCTGTATATTTACACACTTTATTTCCCCGTGAGGAGACACGTGAGGTTCGTCTCTGCTGGAGTGTGCAGATAAATAGGAAAGGTGTGTGTTTCAGGTGAGTGAGTCCTCGCTCATCGCTCCTCGCTCCTCTCTCCTCATTTCTCGTCCTCGTCTCCCTCGCTCATGCTGCTGATAGAGGCCGAGGCTCCTTTAGGAGATGGAGGAGGCGAGGTTCTTGGCATGGCCCAGCGGGACGGAGGAGAGGGAGAACGGGATGGAGAGAATTCCCTGGGAGGACTGCTGCTGGGAGAACCACGTGGAGAGAGGGCCTGGATCATCCGACCACTGCGCTCCTGAAACATCTGCTTCTGGGAAGAAGAGAAAGAGAACAGATTCACTAAAGAGAGAATGTTCATCACCACATCCTGTGATATTGGTTTTAAAAAGATGAATGAGTTAATGATGAAGAACAGAATGATATTTTAATATAAAATCTTCTGTTGTAAAAGATTTCGCAGCTGCTGAAATGAAACCAGCAGCAGACAGAACGTCACCTCGCAGGTTTTTTTGGGCCCTGAAAGAGTCGACTCATACAGGTGAGTCAAATGAATATGACTCACTGAGAAAATCGGCATGTAAGAGAGGAGGAACTCAGGTGCTCACCCACGTGCCGTCAGGACCGAACAGTTCCAGGAAGTTGCCGATGAACTCGCGTGATTTCTCCTCCCATTTCTGTATAAGGTCGTGGCTCTTCTCCTCCACACGATACACAAAGTGTTTGGACTTTTCCTCCACTGTCCGAACCTTTTCCTTCATCCGGTCCACCTGGTTCTGCAGACGGTACTTCTTCTCCTGGAGATTAGCACACAGGGAGGCATTAAATTCAGGTGTCATTAATGAAGTGTGTGTGTGTGTGTGTGTGTGTGTGTTTACATTGATGTAGCTGACGTTCAGCTCCTTGGCCGTGTATCCTCTCTCCAGGTTGCGTCTGGCGTAAACGTCATAATCTCTGACGATGCGAGTGATCAGGTCGGACGTGGAAATTCCCTCAGTCCTTTGAGTGGGTACAAACATCCCTGAGACACTCACATGTGTTAGACCAGGCTACACACACCCATACACACACACACACACACACACACACACACACACATTTCGAAAAAGTAGATGTTTTCCTCACCTGCCTCTTTTATATGTTTGTAGACATCCTCAGATCCAGCCGAGGAATACGGGATATCATCATGAGCCACAAAGTCAATCTGGGGGAGATTTTTTACAAAGTTTATTCTTTTTAAATCATTTATTAAAAAGAAAAAGAATTATGTTTCACTATGTAAAAGTTCATGTGCCAGTACTGAAATCCACTGCATCTCACTGGGGGTTTATATTTTTCAGCTTTTACTGAGCTTTTTCTGGCCTGGATATTGGTTTCGACTCATTTCCTTCAATGGTAAACTTGCGTTAGGTCCCGTTTCTGCGTAGCGTCTCGAGTACGGTGTGTGATTCTATTCACGCTATTATCATTTCTATAAAAAAATGCTTCTTCTTTTTGCAGTTCAATATAATTCTTCCTCATTTTTTGATTATTTGATTAGATTTTTGGGACAAATTTTATTCAAATAATTATTTTTAATTTAAACAAATTCTACTATCATTATTTTTGGATTGGTGCATATTTTTTTTAATGAATTTACATTAATACACGATTTTGTTTATTATTTTTTAATAATTTAATACTCTATGATTCCTTGCTAAAATTATAATCCACACTCAGTTTTCTAATCATTCTACTTATCATTATTCTCATTATTATTATTATTAATATTATTATTATTATTATTATTAAGGAGATGAAGCTCCTCAGCGCTTTAAGAACAATTCACCTTCTGAGCCACAGAGGGCGCTAAACATTACAAACTGCTCCTTTAAAGCGTGAAGGTGAAGTGAAGAGCCTCATCGCTGACCTTGTGCTTCTCCAGAAACTCCGGGGTGAGGGTCCAGGGAGCATCTCGCACCACCTCGTCCACGTAGCGGCAGTGGCGTAACGCTTCGTAACGCTCCTCCTCCGTCATCACCGTGAAGCCCTTGTACTTGTGAGTGAGTTCATCACTGCACACTGCACGTTAAAAACACAAACACACACATATAAGCTTAAAGCAAAAAAAGAGACAAAGACAAAAAGCTGCTGATGTTTAATATAAAAGCGACGTATGGACCTCCGACTATCAGGTAGGTGTTGGGGAAGAGATTCTTGGCTTGCATCAGGGCTCGTGCATGACCTGAGTGGAAAAGATCAAAAATCCCGTCGGCGTAGACGCGCACCGGCCTGTCCACTGCGGGAGGAAATAAAACGGATAAGGATTAGTACAAAAACTGTACATGTCCAATAGATGTTTTAATACACTATTTTAAAATCTGCTAAATATATCTGCTAGAATTACGATATCCGTCAACCTGGGATTAATAAACAATTCAAACACAAACGTGACGCGGTATTAAGGGGTTAAGGTTTTGGTCTTCTGATCAGAAGGTTGTGAGGTTTTAAATCCCAGCATCATCAAGCGGCCACTCGTTTGTGTTGTGTATGTTAGCATGACGTTAGCACGTTTATCGTCACCGCAGTTACCGTATTCATAGCTGTCCTGTGAGTTTGCTGTTCTCTTATTGGTGGATTGTTTTCTCAAAAACGTTTATAATCGAATAATTCTCTGAAAAAATAACTGATTCAGACTCTGACTTTAAAGGAGCTGTGTGTGATCTCCAGAGCCCCCTGCTGCCTGCAATGTGAACTGCAGTTATCACTAAACTCTTCCCCTCATCAAACAACTTATCTGCCATATGAAACTGACTTTTTCAGCTCCTACTTGTACTTTAGCTGTTTTTTTTGGTTCCACTTGAAAAGTTCAATCAAAGAACTAAATCTAGAACTTCCTTCATTCCCTCTAGACGAACTTAAAGTGTTTATCCAGAATCTTCCACAGACGCTTTTATTTGAGAATGAACATTTTAGGAAGTCTGCACAACTGAGTTATTTAAAGAACCTTCTAAAGTAACCTTATTATTAATAGTAGAGCTTCCATTAAAAGCCCAACTACTCTTTAGCAACCTGAACCCGTCAAAGGAACTTTTAAGGAACATTGAGTCCTCCTCCACCAGGCACATTAAAGGTATTGTTTTTTGTCCCTCTAAAGGAAGTTCTTGGTGGGTTGGTTCTTGAAGATCCATTATTTAAAAGTTCTTGCATCATTTTAAAGAACCTTTTCTATTTTTCATGTGTACATTAACAATAAGAACCAGCTAAAAATGAATGCCTTTAAAGGCTTGTCTCCTGTTTTAATTACATCCACCCCGATACTCCTGCTTTTTTCAGATTGAAGTGGTTAAACATCCCGAGGCGTCTCTGGGGTGGAAAAAGTTTTCTGTGTAAATGGAAAAAAATGTGCCAACGTTCCCCCTCGGGCCCCTGAGTGAGCAAAGCTCTCGTCTGAAAGTCCTCTGCTCCTGATCTGCAGTAACCTCAGGAGCTGAATCATCTGACTGAATGGGAGTAGGAGGAGAGGAGGAGGAGTGGAGAGACAGATGAGGGGTAAAGCAGACTGACCGGGAGTGCCGAGTCGAGCCTGTTCAACGTTCAGCTTCTCGTGGGGCGCTCGACACTCACAGCTCGTCTCCTGGGCAAAGATGGCAGGTTTCGTCAAAATCTGGAGAACAAACACAATAACGAGTGAGAGGAGAGTGTGCAAGAATGGAAAAATATATTCAAGAAAGAAAGAAAGAGTGAGAATGAAGGCATGAGAGGAAAAGTTAAGAGAGGAAGGGAGAGGAAAGAAAGAATTCAAAGAGAAGAAATAAAAAGAAAGAGACAAAAATTAAACAAGAAATACAGAGAAATAAAAAAGAGGTAAAGAAATCAAAGTAAAAGAGAAAAAAAAATGAGCAAGAAAGTAAAGAATTATTATAGAAAGTGTAAAAATAATGTGAGAATTAAAGAAGTGAAAAGAAGAAAAAGACTGAGCGAGGGAACGAGAACAAGAAACATTTTATTATTGGTGAATTATAGAAGTATTATTTTTGCAGTATATTTAAAAGTTCTATAATTGGAATATTATAGGTGTATTATTAGTGTATTATTAATGAATTGTTGGAGAATTAATAGAGTAATATTGGACTATTTTAGGATTATTATTGATGTATTATTAATGTATCATTACAGTATTAATGGAGTATTATTGGAAAAATATTATTGTATTTTTAGAGTATTTTTGGTGTATTTTTGGTGAATTATTGGAGAAATATAGGAGTATTATTGGAGTATTATTGGAGTATCATTGGAGTACTATGGAATTGTAATGGGAGTATTACTGATGTATTATCGGTGTATTATTAGAGAATTAATGGAGTATTATCTGTGTATTCCATAATGTATTATGTATGTACAATTGTAATTGGAGTATTATTGGTGTATTAATGGAGTATTATTGGTGTATTATTGGAGTATTAATGGAGTATTATTGGAGTATTATTGGTGTATTATTGGAGTATTATTGGTATTGTTGGTGTATTATTGAGTATTATTGGTGTATTGTTGAGTATTATTGGTGTATTATTGAGTATTATTGGTGTATTGTTGGAGTATTATTGGTGTATTGTTGGAGTATTATTGGTGTATTATTGGAGTATTATTGGAGTATTATTGGAGTATTATTGGAGTATTAATGGGGTATTATTGGTGTATTATTGGAGTATTAATAGAGCACTAATGGAGTATTATTAGAGTATAAATGGAGTATTATTGGTGTATTATTGGTGTATTATTGGAGTATTATTGGAGTATAATTGGCGTATTATTGGAGTATTATTGGTGTATTATTGGAGTACTAATGGAGTATTAATGGAGTATTAATAGAGTATTAATGGAGTATTATTGGTGTATTATTGGTGTATTACTGATGTATTATTGGAATATTATTGGTGTATTATTGGAGCACTAATTGAGTATTATTGGAGTATTAATGGAGTATTAATAGAGTATTAATGGAATATTAATGGAGTATTATTGGAGTATTATTGGTGTATTATTGGAGTATTATTGGAGTATTAATGGGGTATTGTTGGTGTATTATTGGAGTATTAATAGAGCACTAATGGAGTATTATTAGAGTATGAATGGAGTATTATTGGTGTATTATTGGAGTATTAATGGAGTATTATTGGAGTATTATTGGAGTATTATTGGAGTACTAATGGAGTATTAATGGAGTATTATTGGTGTATTATTGGTGTATTACTGATGTATTATTGGAGTATTATTGGTGTATTATTGGAGTACTAATGAAGTATTATTGGAGTATTAATGGAGTATTAATAGAGTATTCATGGAATATTAATGGTGTATTATTGGTGTATTACTGATGTATTATTGGAGTATTAATGGAGTATTAATAGAGTATTAATGGAGTATTAATGGTGTATTATTGGTGTATTACTGATGTATTATTGGAGTATTAATGGAGTATTATTGGTGTATTACTGATGTATTATTGGTGTATTATTGGAGTACTAATGGAGTATTATTGGAGTATTAATGGAGTATTATTGGTGTATTATTGGAGTATTAATAGAGTATTAATAGAGTATTAATGGTGTATTGTTGGTGTATTGTTGGTGTATTACTGATGTATTATTGGAGTATTATTGGAGTATTAATGGAGTATTATTGGAGTATTATTGAGTATTAATAGAGTATTAATGGTGTATTGTTGGTGTATTACTGATGTATTATTGGAGTATTATTGGAGTATTATTGGAGTAAAAATAGAGTATTAATAGAGTATTAATGGAGTATTATTGGTGTATTATTGGTGTATTACTAATGTATTATTGGTATATTATTGGTGGATTACTGATGTATTATTTGAGTATTATTTGAATTACTAACACAACGGCACTGCAGTCACCAGGAATTTTACACGGTTAGAGTTTCGTGTTTCACTGTATGCATGCAGACATTTTTTTTATTCACACACTGTGCTTTTTCAGTTTGTCAGCTGTAACACGACTCTTACAGATCAATAAAGTCCATCAAGCTACAGCCAGAAAATTCTATCCATCCATCCACTGATTACAGACATAAAATAAGTGGAAACACACACACACACACACACACACACACACACACACACACACACACACACACATGAAATGCCAATGCTACAAAGTGCCAACAAATCAGTTTTATCAACAAGAGTCGATTCATTATGTTTATTTGTTGTTGTTTGTATTTTGTTGTTGTTTATTGTTTGTATATGTTACACAGTGATTTTTCCACTGAACCATTTGACAAACTAAATCCCATTTTGAGACACACAGAAGTATGTTACTGTTTTGTACTACATTTTGTGCTACAACTTTACACCCATGACACCACAGTGACCATCTGTTTATTCAGGAACTGTCTGGGGAGCGTCGTCTCCAGAGCCTCCACCGTAAACACACGGAAACGGAAAATTATAATTATTACTTCTTCATGGTTGCAAAAAGTAAATAAAATAATGCATCATTTTGCTGAAAGTGACAAGCAGAAGCCAGAACAAGGTGAGAAGGTCAGACTAAGGGTTTAATAAAAGATGTTGAACATCTGGCACATGTGGTGATTAAAGGGGCTGTCAGTGGATGTTTGTGACAGTATTAGGCTGGAGATGCACTAATTTTACATACACACACACACACACACACACACACACACACACACACACACACACACACAAACACAAAGCATTATTCAGCTGTGCACTCTCGCCCATGGCAATAAAATAGCAACGGCCAGTGATATCACACACACAGACAAATCACGCTTGTGTCTCACCGTCCGAGGATGAGGGCAGGTGTGTTCCAGCTCCTCCATCTTCACTCGAGGCTCCAGAGACAAAGGCCCACAGTTCCACCTGTCTCTGACTCAGCATCAGTATGGAGCTGTTTGCATCTTCTTCCTCTCTCTCTCTCTCTCTCTCTACGGTTGAAGATGCTCTCCCAAATCCTGAAACCTCAAGCTCCACTCCCTCACACACCCTCCTCCTGATCCTCCTCCACTCCTCCTCAGCAAGTGCACAGCTTTACCCCTTCAAACAACACACAAAGCCTGGACACATAGCATCAGGACAACAAGGAGACAGGCTGGGGGACCAGGACTAGAAGAAAGCACAGGAACAACCAATCATTACGCGCTGATTTGCATACGAGGACGTGATTGGGTGAGCCGGATGTAGCACCATCACTAACCAGTGGTGAGAAGCTGCATCACTTGAGCTCAGAAATAGACGCAGAAACCAGGAAGTAAAGTGTTCCTGGGATTTCAGAAAATCAGTGTAGAAAAATCAGGAAAATAAAAGCGTTTAAATATAAGCTACAAATAATACAAATTATAATTAATAGTAGTAAAAGTTGTTAAATATATTTTTTTTTTGAAAATTAATCTGAGCAGGTGAGGGTCTATCTATCTATCTATCTATCTATCTATCTATCTATCTATCTATCTATCTATCTATCTATCTATCTATCTATCTATCTATCTATCTATCTATCTAGTCAGTATTTAAATCCATCATGCAAACAGTGACACTGTGTGGACAGGCTTAAATCTGCAGCAGCCCTTCTTCTGAATTCTGATTGGCTGTTTCTAGCCTCGTTTTTGTACGACACTTCCGGTGTCTGAGTTTTTCCCCGGGAAAACGATTTGGCGCGGAATCCGTTGTTGTTCCTACGGTGTCCCTGTGAACATTTCCGAACGCAATGGCGCCGGTTTCTAATCCGGATAAAGATGCAGACGGCGGGGATCTCGGTGAGTTTATACCCGGTTTGCTTCTTATATATTGTTTTTTTTTTTTAACTTGATTCTGTGAATCCGAATGTGGCGCGTGAGACTGGCGCCAGCTGAGAGCTAACTGTGACAGCTCCCCGCGTGCACCACAGAGTTCAGGTGGAATTAGCAAGCTAACGCTGAATAACGTGTATATTTATTACCTCAGAATTTTATTACATTTTTATTTGGAACACCAGAAAAAAATGTTTTAACCCTCGAGCCTACGTGCTTTCGGAATCTCAATTTGCGCATGCGTTTTAGCCACCAACCTGGATTCCGGCTGTTTTCCTTATAAGGAAACAATTTCCGGATTGTTATTGACGTGTTTATTATAGTTGTTTATTCCATTGTGTATAAATATAGAGTTGAGCGTTTTAACTCTATTCTCAGGAGCCTGTTTATCCGGTGTACAGTGAAGAACACACACACACACACACACACACACACACACACACACACAGCTGTCAGTGTAGTCAAAATCTCCACATTGATGGGCTGCCAATACATATGTAAACTACAATATTTGCTGTAATCCATCAGTCATTGGATGGAAGATGGTCATGATCATCGTAGACGAGATTGAAGAATAACAGCACCTTCTGTAAAAACACTACGATCAAAAGTTTTTCGACACCTTTTCATGAACATCTCATTCCACATGGAGTCCTCATATGCTGTTATAATAACCTTCACTCTTCTGGGAAGATGTTCTACTAGATTTTGTGGAGTTTCATGCAGCTACAAGTGTGTTAGTGAAGTCAGGTACTGATGGAGGTGAGGAGGCCTGGGTGCAGTCAGCGTTCACTTTCCACTTACCTCTGTAGCAGAAGATCTTCCACTCAAACTAATGCAAAGCAGATCTTCATGGAGCTGGCTTTGTGCGCAAATGTCGTGCTGGAGCAGTTTTGGGTTTTATACAAATGTGTTTCTCCAGGTATCTGTACATAACCGTATAAAACAGTGATTTTTTTAAAGCCATATTCGGATGGGATTAGTTTCTTCAGCGTTAAAACCGCAGTATCCAGGCAAAAAAAGTGAAAGTTGGACGTT
Organism: Silurus meridionalis; assembly: GCF_014805685.1. Taxonomy (NCBI): domain Eukaryota; kingdom Metazoa; phylum Chordata; class Actinopteri; order Siluriformes; family Siluridae; genus Silurus; species Silurus meridionalis. The sequence continues at coordinate 1,132,979 of NC_060904.1, forward strand.
TGTGTTCCATAATGCCGTTAGATATCTCAAGAAATCCCGGTGATGCAACTTAATAAAACATAAAGCGATATCAGAGCAGGAACGTGAATAATTAGTGATTTATACGTGAAGCTGTCATTATAACTGCTTTTATGGGACGAACGCTGAGGCTAAATGACCTTCACGGACATTTAAAGTATTAATAATGAATAACGTCACTGATGCTTGTGATATGAAACTAAATACAGCCAGAAGCAGCAGTCGGTGAAACAACCCCTGGACACCTTATACCTTTAATCTCGTCTGAATTCGGCTGAAAAAACAGTACAACATGGACCATTCAGGCGTTTTTATTGTATGTAATGTTTACTGTGAAGATGATGAAATCTTTACCGTCTTCCTGAGCATCAGGATTTGTTCAAGTCTCGTATAACACTCAATCTAAAGATTTAAAGTAGCACATAAATACAAAAGATTTCCATAAATAACATCATGATGAGGGCATACAGGTTTTTTTTTTTTTATATGGAACTGCAGAAAAGTATTCAGCAGTCAAACATTTTAATGATTGAGGGAGATGATTGTTATTAATGTTTTTGTCTTCCAGATGATGGAGCCACATGTGGTCTCGCTGCATCTCGCTCGAGACGAGAAAAGAAAGAGAAAGCGGGCCGTAAATCTGCCTTGGAGCAGCTCAAAAAAGCCAAGAAGGGAGAAAAGGTGAAATACGAGGTGAGTTGATGTTGGTGATAGTGTTTGTACAATTCGCATTAATCCATTTAGTTAGTAATTAGCATAAGAGAGAATTTTATATTTATCATGATGGAATATTTCGGTGCGATTTTGCCTTTTTGTGGTGTATCTCTTAATCACCATTTGATATTTATTATGAGCTCTAGAGGTTGACCAATACATCGGTTTTGCCGATTAATCTGCACCAATATTTGATTGCAGGAAGTATTTGCAAAAATCCATACCGATAGTTTTTCCGGGTTGCGTTATACAGTATGAGAGCGGCCTCTAGAGGCGAATCACTGTTGCCATGTGCTGTTTATTTAAAATGTTTTTTTTTTCCCTTTTGTATGTAACTGTTTTGAATTCTTTAGTGTTACTTTTTTTGTTTCAGTTTGAATGCGTTTTTATTTCCTATCAATATATTTAGATTTATTTTATTTAGAACATTTTCATAATTTACTACTGATTTTTTTTTTTATTGATTTTCGTTCAATAAGCACATCATATAGTCAGGTGTCTATAAACTTTTGGTCATATAATGTGTATATATTGGTGTGCTCTGTTTTTTTGCCACAGCTCTGTAATGTGGGTTAAAATCACCTTGTGTGTGCTGTATGTAATGAATCCCGATTGATGTTTCTTAAAAATGGAGCGGCTCAGTTTCTTAGTCTTTACAAAAAGAAGTTTTATTTGTTTCCTTATCGCTTGAATTAGGATACGATGTAACGTCTTGTCATGTGCATTTCAATAAACTAGTTGGATGCCTACTAGTTCAAACGTGTGCTTAATCAGTAGAGGTCGATCGATTAATCGATTTTGCTGATAAATCTGCACCGATAGTTAGTTGCTGGAGCAATTAGCTGTCATTGAGAGCGCCCTCTAGAGGCGAATTACTGAATCTAAGCGATGTTTGTTTTTACACGCTGCACGGAGAGCGCTATACTATATTTATTATTTATAATTTATAAAATATATACTTACATTTATTAATTTATATTTTTATATTAATTTTATTGAGCACATTCTCATGATTCAGCACTCTTTTATATGGATTGTTTGTTTTTTAATTGGTTGATTAATTGGTTATCTGCAAGTACAATCCAACCTACTATCAGTAAAATACAGTATCAAGAATTATCTTGTGGCTGCAGGTGAAGGAGATCGAGAGTGTGTACGAGGAGGTGGACGAGGATCAGTACTCACGGATGGTCCGGGAGAGACAGGACGATGACTGGATCATCGATGGTGTGTGTGTGTGTGTGTGTGTGTGTGTGTGTGTTCAGATCCTCTGTATAAATCTGAGTGTCCTAAAGACTAATTGACCTCCACTCTCTCAGATGGAACAGGTTATGTAGAAGATGGCAGGGAGATCTTTGATGAAGATCTGGAGAATACAGCTTCGGATAAAAGCGCTAAAAGTAAGTGCTGACTGTGCACATCTGTCCCATGGATTAATTTTTTTTTTTTTTTTGTGGTTCTAACAATTTTGTATGTTTGTTCTCCACAAAACAGACAACTCCGGTGCTAAAGGCATAGAAGGTAGGAACGGCAAGAGATCATCTGTGACTAAACCCAACAGCATCAAGAGCATGTTCATGAACAGCAATGTGAAAAAACCTGCCGAGGTAAGCGTTTGTGTGATGGAGCACTTTTATTATTCCTCCTGCTGGTGTTCAAACTTTTTATCACGTTAATGTCTGTGTTGTAGAAAAATGTAGACCTGTCTAAAGATGATCTGCTGGGAGACATTTTGGAGGATCTGCACTCCGAGGTGAGATGATCTGAGTTCCTACTAAAGATGTATAAAGTGCCGACAATGGAGACTCCTACCATAAACTCAGAGTTTAAAATCATTTTTTTTTTTTTTTTTTATAATAAATATATTTTCTTGTTTAGAAATCGGTTCTTCTCACTCCACCTCCTGTCATCACCCTGAAGAAAAAGAAAGCCCTGGGGTCACCCATGAACCCTTTCTCCGTCCAAACACAAACCCCCAAGGTTCTCGCTGTGTCCTCCTTATCTCCTTTTTCCTTTTATAAAATGATACCTGATAAGTTCAGGTTTTTAATATCATCCTTCTCATCACAGGAGTCACCTGTAGCTCCGGCGTCAAAGCCCAAGCATGCTGTGATTCGCCCGCCTCCGTCTGATCTCGCACTTAAACCTGCGTCTAAACCCGAGTCTAAACCTGCCTCGTCCATCCACCCCCAGAAACCAAAAGTAGAGGAACATGAGGAAGGTATTCACGTCTGATAATTAATTATTTACTTTTTCACTTGTAGAGCCAATTTGTAGAGTTTATTAATTAAAGCTTCAGTGCAGGTGAAATACAGGTGTTAATGTTCACTGTGATATCAAACTGAAAGATTTTCGATTCTTTAAAGAGATGAGTGGATATAAGGGGTGGGGGTGGATATTGGGGGATAGATAATGGGGTGGGGGGGTAGATATTGGAGTGGATATGGGGTGGAGGTGGATTTGGGGGAGTGGATATTTGGGAAGTAGATAATCGGGGAGGGTGGCTATTTGGGGTTAATAATTTAATAAAGTTAATAAATTTCATTAAGATTGCCCCCCCCCCCCCTTTTTTTTTTAAGCTCCACCCCAAATAGACTTTAAATTTAATTGCTCTTAGCGAGGGCAGTCATGACGTTACTATCACTTTTAAAATTTTCTTTTCTACATAATTTGTGTTAATAAGGAATTAAAAAAAAAAAACCAATTTATTATTTACACTATTAAATGTACAAAGATTTAATTTTTGTTTATTCGTTTAAGATTGTATTATAATAATTGTGCTCTGAAATCCTTCTATTCTGTATTTAAAGGTTTAATTTTACTAATCAGATGATTTAATTGTGTGCTTATGTTATACATTTCATGAGTGTTTCTCCTGTACGTGTAATTGTCATCTCCTTCCTCCCAGCGTGCGACTCGTTAGATTTTGACGAGGTGGACTTTGATGAGCCGATGGAGCTGGAGAACGAGCAGCAGGAGGAAACGCAGGTTAAAGCCGAGACTAAGACCGAGACGACGCCCGGTGTTAAAATAGAACCAAAAACCGAACCGGCAGATGAGGTGTTGATGTGCGTGTCCTTACACAACTTCATTACTGTTTCGTTTATTTTGTTTGTTTTGCAGATGCACATTTCTCTAAAACGAAATCTTTTTTTCAGTGACTTTCAGTTTCTTTGTTATAATAACAATAACAATAATAACCTTTTTTTCCCACTACTTCAGATCAGGCATGGTGGGTGGCTCCTGCTGGGAGAAGATGGAGAAGACGGAGGTTGATGAATCTCCCATGGAGGTGCAGGTGGACTCCAGTCAGCTGCCGATGGTGGAAGGAGCCGATGGAGAAATGGTGTTGCGCTTTTATTGGCTGGATGCTTTCGAGGATCAGTTCAACCAACCAGGTGAGTCTCGTTAACAGATTCACCTGCTCGGGGTCGTGCTGTTCAGCGTCACGCTGAGGTGTAGGGGACTGAGTGAGCAGGGAGAAGTTCTACACAAGTGTAAGAGCTGTTGTGGTTGGTAGGTGTGGTGTACCTGTTCGGGAAGGTGTGGATCGAGTCGGCTAAAGCCCACGTCAGCTGCTGTGTGGCCGTGAAAAACATCGAGAGGACCATGCACTTCTTTCCGAGAGAACGCGTGAGTTCTTACACACACACACACACACACACACACACACACACACACACACACACTTTTATGTTTTGTTTAAAGAAATACTCTGCTTTCATGGATATCGAATAAACGCAAACAATTTGGCCTTTGTGTTACCTCACATTTCTGTCTGTCTAAAATATTTTTTTAATCTATTTCTGTAACAGAAGGTAAACCTGGCGACAGGTGAGGAGACGGACATTCCTGTTGGGATGATGGACGTCTACCAGGAGTTTAACAGCCTCTCGGAGAAATACAAAATAATGAAGTTCAAATCCAAGGTCATCTTACGTTACATCGTCCTACTTGTTTTTACAGAAGTTCACAACTCACTTATTCCGTGTTTTTTTCGCTCCAATAGAAAGTGGAGAAGAACTACGCGTTCGAGATTCCTGACGTACCGTCACAGTGCGAGTACCTGGAAGTGCGATACTCCGTGAGTGATGGAGCACGTGCACGTAGTTTTATTTCATGTCTGCTTTTTGTGTCTTGGTTTTATTTGCCTCATGTCCCGTAGGCTGAGATGCCCCAGCTTCCGTCCGATCTCAAAGGCTCCACCTTCTCGCATGTGTTTGGTACGAATACCTCCAGCTTGGAGCACTTCCTCCTCAGCAGGAAGATACGAGGACCCTGCTGGCTTGACATCAAGACCCCTCGTAAGTCCGTTGTTAATCTCTAGAAAACTCTTCAGTATGTGAAGGAAGGAAATAGAAAGGATGCCATGTTGATCATCTCCGTTCAGAGCTGTGCAGTCAGCCAATGAGTTGGTGTAAAGTGGAGGCCATTGCTCTGAAAAGTGACCTGATCTCCGTGATGAAGGACCTACCTCCGCCTCCTCTTGTCGTCATGTCCATCAGCCTGAAGACGGTTCCCAATCCCAAGACCCACCACAACGAGGTCAGGAGGACCCTTTTTTGGAAGAAGGTTGGATTGTACAGTAGTAGTTGTACGTTTTGACTTCCTTGTTGTTGTTTTTTGTTTGTATTGTACAGATCGTGTCTCTGGCTGCTCTGATTCATTACAAGTTTCCTCTGGACAAGGCGCCTCCACGCGTCCCTTATCAGGACCATTTCTGTGGTGAGTAATCCATCTGATCTGAAGGTCTTAAGTTTGAATCTCAGCATCACATAACTGGGACCTTCGGGCCCTTAAGCAAGATCATTAACCCTCAACAGATCCGGTGTATTAATTGGAATGAAATGTGTTTCCATGTTTCAGTGGTGAACAAACCTACAGACTGTATTTACCCCTACGACTTCAAGGACGCAGTTAAAAAGAAGGTGAGCTTCGTGTGATGTCACTCGGAGGCATTTGTGCGTACTCCACCTTTATAAATGAGACCCCTGACTTTATAAAACGTCATTTTGAAATAGATTTATTAGTTTTTTATTTAGATATTTCTATTTGATGTAATTTAACGGTTAAATGCAGTAAATGGGGTTTAGTTTTCACAGATTGCAATTTCAGCAATTAAAATGTAAATGTTTCTTAAAAGGAAACAAATTTCTTGTTGATTTTAAGAGACTCGTCTTATTTTTTCTTGTGTATTTATTCTTAAATGAAGAGAAAGTAATTCTTATCCCATTAATCGAAGGACTACTACGAATACTCGATTACTAAAATAACTCACAGTTTTTAACTCACAGTTCAGATTCAAATTCAATTTCGGTACGGGGGGAAAAAATGCAAAAAATGCAATATACAAGTAAAAAATTAAATATACTAACTAATGCTAACTCTATTTTTTTATATATATTATGTATGTATATGTGTGTGTATGTGTGTGTATATATTTTACGTATAATCTTTACATATAATTTTTTTTTTTTTATTTTTTATTTTTTAAATATATATACCCCTGGCATTATGTTTTTTCATGTATAATGATAAAAAATGTGCTTAAAGTGCGAGGCAGAGACTAAACTAACCTGCGGTCCGCCATTAAATACGTTCCTGAGGGGAACTCCTGTGTTAGTAAAAGGAGTAAAAAGTAAAAAGGATTACATGCGGTACACGTGTGTGTGTGTGTGTGTGTGTGTGTGTGTGTGTGTGTGTGTATATGAATCTCCTTGTCGTGTGTTTTCCTTCTCAGAATGGGATTGTCGAGATCGCAGCGACAGAACGAACTCTTCTGGGCTTCTTCTTGGCCAAATTACACAAGATCGATCCTGACGTTTTGGTGGTGAGTGAAAATCTTTTGACGTTTAAATCGTGGTTGCATTTCTGGTGGTATTGTGGAAAGCTGATCATCTGTTTTACTTCATTAGGGTCACGATATCTTGGGTTTTGACCTGGAAGTGCTTCTTCAGAGAATCAATACATGCAAGGTGCCTTTCTGGTCCAAGATCGGGCGACTGAGGCGGGCCAACATGCCCAAACTCGGGGTAAGAGAACCTGCATTCACTTGAATAAATGAAGCGTTACTGTACCTCCCGAGATAATCCTGACTACTGTTCATCTCAGGGCCGAGGCCGGTTTGCGGAGAAGAGCGCCGCCTGTGGCCGGCTCGTGTGCGACGTCGAGATCTCTGCTAAGGAGCTCATTCGGTGTAAGAGTTACCACCTGACTGAGCTGGCGGCACAGATCCTGAAGGCCGACCGAGCCGTGGTGCCTACAGAGAACATCAGGAACTTCTACAGGTTGGTGAAATGCAGCCTGTGTATTTATTTTTGATTATTAATATGATAATTAATCTGAGTTTGCTTTTTTTAGTGACTCTCCTCACCTGCTGTACCTTTTGGAACTCACCTGGATGGATGCCAAGCTCATTTTGCAGATCATGTGTGAGCTGAATGTGCTTCCTCTGGCACTTCAGATCACCAACATCGCCGGAAACGTCCTGGTGAGCTTCAAACACTGACCATTACTGTCACACACACAGTAATATTGTGTGTGTGTGTGTGTGTGTGTGTGTGTGTGTGTGTGTGTGTGTGTGTGTGTGTTCAATCCACACTGCTTTGTGTTTAAGTCTCGGACGCTGATGGGCGGACGCTCAGAGAGGAACGAGTACCTGCTGCTTCATGCCTTCCACGAGAAGAACTACATTGTTCCAGACAAGCAGTTTATGAAGAAACCTCAGCACGAGCCTGTATGAAGCTTGAAGAGCAATTTTTGAACTCTACTTTTTGTGGTTTGTGTTTTAACTTTTATTTTATTTTTGTATACATTTTTGGGCATTAGGGTGAGGATGATGATGTAGATGCAGGCAAGAGCAAGTCTGGAACAGTGAGGAAGAAGGCTGCATATGCTGGAGGTCTGGTGCTGGAACCTAAAATTGGTAAGTGTGTGTGTGTGTGTGTGTGTGTGTGTGTGTGTGTGTGTGTGTGTGTGTGTATTAATCTGTATTTTGTTTCCTTTAGGTTTTTATGATAAGTTCATTCTGCTGCTGGACTTCAACAGTCTGTACCCCTCCATCATTCAGGAGTTTAACATCTGTTTCACTACAGTTCAGCGGGAGGCATCCAGCTCCCGTAAAAAGACTGAGGTGTGTGTGTGTGTGTGTGTGTGTGTGTGTGTGTGTGTGTGTGTGTGTGTGTGTGTGTGTGGAGTAAACGTGTACCCTAATTATACAGCAGCATTGTTACATACTGTTACTAAACCCTATGATTAGAGGTCGACCGATTAATCGGCACCGATAGTTGATTGCTGGAACTACCGGCTGTACAAATCAAAATCGATAATCCGCTGTTCGTTACGAGAGCGACCTCTAGAGGCGAATCAGTGACATGCAAGACTGTGCTGTGCACGGGGAGTCCTATATTATATATATTTATTATTTAGTAATTAATGTTTATATTTCATTTACCACGTTTTTATGATTCAGTACTTTTTTTTTGTAATCGAGTTCAGTATTGTTGTACATGGAGGTTTTTTTTATATTTATTTATTTATTATTATTAATTACAGTATAAATGTTTATAACTGATAGAGACTGGTTGATTGATCTGTCATCAGCATGTATGATCCAATCCAGCTGTCGGTATCTGTTGAATTTACCTCTGATTACTTGATCCTAATAATAATAATAATAATAATAATAATAATAATAATGTTCTATAACCTAATAGGACGAGGGTGCTGACGAGATTCCAGAGCTTCCCGACCCAGATCTGGAGATGGGCATTCTTCCGAGGGAGATCCGTAAGCTGGTGGAGCGCAGACGGCAGGTCAAACAGCTGATGAAGCAGCCGGATCTGAACTCTGACCTTTACCTGCAGGTTGGTGCGGATAAGCGCTTTATTTTTTTTATTTTAATGATAGTGTGATGTTTTATCTTGTCTCGTTTTTCTCCTGTGCAGTATGATATCAGACAGAAAGCTCTGAAACTCACCGCTAACAGCATGTACGGCTGTCTGGGCTTCTCCTACAGTCGCTTCTATGCCAAACCTCTGGCTGCTCTCGTCACACACAAAGGCAGAGAGGTGAGTAGTCACGCTTTTTATCCTCAAACCGATAAACACACACCCACACACACAGCTGTGGCTTAGAAAACACTCCAGTGTTGACACTTCCACAAAACTTGATTGGTATTTTTATTACAAAAACACTTTAATGGTGAAAACTTTAAACTTGGACAGAGAGCAAATCATCAGTTTACTTTATTAAGTGCCTTCTGAAATATCAAACACAAATAATTGCTCACTTTGTAAATCAAAGTAAAGTGCATCTACTACTAATTATATATACATTTTGTGCAAATATGTTCAAGGTAAGATAAGATGCATCGTGATACAAATCCCAGCATGCACTTTTTCACATCGTTAACTTGTGTGCCGATGCATCGATGCGAAACACTCGCTCTTAAATAGACCTTTTTCTTTTTGTTTATTAAGTAGAGGAATTTTATTTCCATTTTCCCCACTGAGCCACCAGGGGGCAGCGCAAACCCAGATTTTCACCACGTTCACCTGTTTCACGCTTTGCGAACTCTCCCTCCATCCCTGCCTGCCTTCTCTTGTGTATTAAGCGTTAACAAACTGTTTGACGCCCTCTTGTGCTTTTTATACTTTCGTCCTTTCATCAGCTCGTGTGTTCATGGGCCCGAGCGGCGAACGCTGCGTACGCGCTCGCGTTCAGGAACCAGAGAGATTATTTCTCTATAGGGCCATAACAGCTCTGCGTCCATGTTCCTGGTGTGTGCAGGCTTCTGAACACACACTCTTACACACTCACTATAGTCATTTTGCAGGCGCTGTACTCGTGAGCGTCGTGAATAGTGGCCGTGCTCGGCGTGAGATAAAGACGGCTGGTGTTGAGCCACTTTGTTCATGCTAATACACAGCTCTCGGTCTGGCTCTATGGCACAAATTACTCTAATTACTCCCATTATGATATGCGCTTACTGCTGTCAGCTGCTGTAGTGCCAGTTTTTTTCCTCTTTCTTTTTTTTTTTTTTTTTGGACTGCCAACTAAACTGTATTCATCTGAAATGAATGAGAATGATGGTGGTAAGTGATTTGGCATCCTGGCGCACCCCTGCGTTCACCACATGACGTGATTCGAATCGTAACGTATGCGCTCGTGTGAAGATTTATCGACGTGGTTTGGACATCTTCTTCGAGAGCGTGAAGAACCGTGTGATTTATTAAATTATTTATTTATATACACGGTGTACTGTGTTGAAGTGGAACGTTAAAGAAAAGCGTGTTCGCTTGTTTTTTTGGGATGTTGGGTCTAAACGAATAAAGAAATACGGTAACATGGACTTTTACTTTCCCCTTCACTTGACCTTGAAGACACCGAATCTGTTACTTCAGGACACTCGTGCACAACGCCTGGAGCTGATTATACCGGTGAATGGAGATGTTTACCATTCTTCAGCTCGGGCTTCCACAAACTTTTGGCTGTATAGTGTATGTGTAAAGTAAAAAACAAACTGATCAGTTTTCTGCTCTGATTAATAGTTGGACGTTATATAACTTCGAGCGACAGCTGCTAATAGCTTGTGTGTTTCACGTCACTTAATCAGCCGTCTATCAAGCTGTCGGGAGGCGGAGCTAAAATTAGCGTCTAAGTGTTAAATTGGTGCATACGAGGAAGTGCGAGGTGATTATAATGAGGCTGTACTTTAGCTAAAGGCAAGAACGCTTTTACATAGGGAGCAAAAAATGCATTTTATTGTGTTCTAGCAGGTGCATTGTGGGGGAAAGACATTTGACTTCTTGTACTACTCTTTATTCTATAATTAATTTATTTATTTTTTGCTCATCGATGAATTTAACAGATTGAGTTTTTTCTCTGAAACTGGAGACTCCTTCCTTGAGTATTAAGATTGACATCTACATACTGAAAAACTCATCGCATTGATTTTCGTTACCATAGAAACGAGAATGTATTCCAGAATGCAGAGGTTCTCCTGGTATAGAAAATTTATCCGATCAGATTTCGGAAATGGAATGTGGTATACATGGCAACCAGACGCTCGTTGTTACGATGCCGAAGCGGTTAAGGCTTAAGAGTCTCTGTGAATCGTTATGCATAAATAATGGCACCCCTTGTCTTGTCTTGTTGCCTTTTTCGTCGGGAATCGTGCGATTTTCCCATTTTTAATGCCGAATGTATTGTCCGCATTTTCCTTTTCACCTGAGCAAGGAGGGTTTCTTCTTCGAGCACTACCAGACCCTGTCGCCGAGTGGAGACCACGAGTGAATTTTACCCCCCGGATTACGGAGACGTTGGGAAGTCCCTCGTCTAGCCGTTTAGCCGGAGCTCCTACGGGGGTTTGGCGTTTTAACTAACGGAAGCGAGGACTGACTGTGAGCACTCTGACCTTTCTGGAGAAACATTTGTTCTGTGGTAAACCCTGTGCTGGCCTGGCATGCCGAGCACGGCGCGGAACACGGCGTAGTGTTACATGTGGAAGGCCGTGTTGTGATTGATGGGCGTCTGTTTTATTTCGGTACCTTTGTGCTGAGGCACCGAGTGGAGTACGGGGCTACAGCTGAGCGGGCGGAGGGAGAAAAATGGGGCGTGAAGGGGTACTCGAGTGAAGTAGTCACGGGGCTTGCTGACGGTCGTGGAGCGATAGTGAGCGTGACCTCCGACCTGCCGCTCATCTTCTCTTAGTCTCCAGTTTGGAGGAGTTAAAGAAGGGGGGAAAAACTAATCCTCGGTATCCCGCACTGTAAAAACAGACCAGGCTCGTCTGACCCGAGTTCAGCTGATACAGGAGATGTGGTCTAAGTATTCACTGCTTCTCTGATCCTATACTCAGAACCACAAAGGTCATTTTTAACCTTTCCAGGAATAAAACATAAGCGGTGACCCCCCACCTCTCAGGGGTTTATTACCTCTGTCTTTAGTGGAGGATTTTCTCCTGATATTACTGGTCTTAACAAATAGTCACGGGGCCCGGGGACATTTTTGGATTTGATGATGACAGTCAGGCCATTGAGCTTTATTTAGTCCGGCATGATGAGCCTGTTGAATGAACATCATCTCTACAGACTGTTAGGGGCCGTCTCATTCCTTTAATACTAATGTGCTTTTTACAATGTCAGGGTTCCTGCGTGTTCTGGAAAAAAGTGTGTAATCTGATTGAATTTGAGTTTTTACTATTGTCCTTTTGTCAACTTTCTAAGTAGAAACACTTAAACAAGCACTTTTCCCAGTTAGTTTAGTCTGTGTTTTATATTTATAATAATTAAAAAAATAAATACCTATTTATTTATTTATTTATTTATTTATTTATTTATTTATTTATTTACCTATATAAATACGGACTATAAGCCGCTACTTTTTCCCCACGTTTTGAACCCCGCGGCTTAAACAACGAAGCGGCTAATTTATGGATTTTTCCTGGGTTTAGACCAATGAAATTTCCGAAAGGAAACGAAAAAACGCACTTCACCCGTGTTCTGAGCTGCACGGCATCGGGAGAAAAAACTTCCACGGAAGGAGGAAGTCAATGAACAATGACTTTCTTGGTCGGCTACTGTTTAGATACAAGCCGTTGTAACGCGTTGAGTCTGGGTGAAGGGAGAGCTCGCTAACTCCAGTTGCAACAGAAATCATATAAGCACAGACAGGTTTCCAAAACTCATGCTTTTTTATTTTTCTTGGCAACAGCATTACGGGTTAGTCAAAGAAATTTAGAAATGAGCATCAGAAAAAAATAAGGACATATTCCTCAGTCTTGCACACATGCAGTAATCGTGGAAAAGTGCCGCTCTGCTCTTAAAGGAGCCACAACATATTTGACCCGTTACACCGTGTAACAGACATTGTCTTTCATTAAACCCTTTGTAAAGTTCATTAGTTTCAGTGTAGACAATTCAGTGGGTGCGGCTTATATATGGGTGTGCTTTATAGCCCGGAAATTGCAGAAAATAATAGTGTGCTGTTCCTCTCAACAGAGTTTTAGGCTGATGGTATCTTCAGTTTGTAATCAAGCGAACCAGTGTTGATTTATTCTTTGATTAAAAACCCGCAGCACTTTTGCACGCGGCGTCTGAAATAGGAAATGATGAATTTGTAAAAATGTGTTTTAGGAAACAAAGGCACTAATCTGGATACATTTGAAAACGGCGTTATTTTCGTCAATTTAATTTTCAGTCGTTTCCCAAAAGTTGCACATCCCCACTGAAACGTGAAAAGACAAAACTATTTCCAAATACATCATCACACTTGCCCTCAATGCTGTGTGTGTGTGTGTGTGTGTGTGTGTGTGTGTGTGTGTGTGTGTGTGTGTGTGTGTGTGTGTGTGTGTGTGTGTGTGTGTGTGTGTGTGTGTGTGTGTGTGTGTGTACATTCCATTTATTCCATAGCAAATGCATTTTTAAGTTGAACACTAAATGTAAGTCAGTGTTACGGCTTTCCTGCTGCTTGCTAAAAGTATTCTTAATAAGTATTTATTTCTGTGTAGGACTGTTTTAGGTATTTTTCTTAGATACAGTGAAAAATCCAACCCCACCCCTAATATTTTTCCAATTTCAGCAGCCACTTCTTGCCCCTAAGACCGGATTTTTGCCAAAAAAAATCTTGAAATTAGCTTCTGAGGCTCCGTGTCTGTTCACGTGTGTGCGTCTAGATTTTTATTTGTACTGTATTGAGGCTTGAACTGGAAAAAAAGTTTAGCAAAAAGCCCATCCGGATCTCTCCGTCTCTCGTTCTCACCTCCAGCGAGTTTGACGCTCGTCATAAAAGTGTCCCGTGTCTTGAATCACGGCGTCCGTCCGGAACACAATGGCCTTGTCACCGGGGTGACGCGAGGAAGCAACAGGATCTCCGTCAAACTGGTTGAAATCGGTTGAATTGTCTCGAACGGCGGCTTAATTTCCTCAAGAGCGAGCTGGGGTTTTTCTCTGATACTGATACACCTGACTATAAAAGGTGCCAGGTATCTCCTCACCCTGCATGCGCTGGGGCGGGGCTTCCTTTTTTTGTCCTGAGAAAAGGCTTTATTGGAGTTGAAAGCGGGGATAATACACAGGAGCAGATCCAGGTGAGGGTGTGGTGTTCTGCTTCAGGGAACACACTAATAACCAGCAAGGCTTTAGAAGGAGGAGATTCTTTTTCTAGGAGTTCGAAGACGTGTTGAACTTTTGGATTACTCCATGCGAGGAAGAGTTTTACACGCGGCCGACACTGGAGACTCCTTCCACAAACGTGAAATAATTCAATTGTGACTCGTTTAGTTGGCGAGTCCGCAGTACGTGTACCCCGTGTACGAGCTGTTACTATAGAAACCATGCCGCATCAGAACCTCCGTGTTTTAATATTCAGCTTTATGAAGATCTGCTTTCCATGGGTTGAAGTGAAAGATCTCCTGCTTTAGAGCTCCAACACTAATGAATGAATGTGAGCACTGACTGCACCCCAGGAACCTCCTCACCTACATCACCACCTGACTTTACTAACACACTTGTAGCTGAATGAATCTCCACAAAATCTTGAGGAACATCTTCCCAGAAGAGTGAAGTTTTATTATAAAAGCCACACCTTTATTGTCACACCTTTATTCCATGCTGGTTTATGGAACAACTGCTTTAACTTGGTTGATGCTGCTGTTTTGCAGATGGTTTACGAAACGTCTATTTTCACACACATTCTGTCTCATGCTTAAGATCTACAGTGAAACACCTCAGCTTATGAAGAACTCCATGAGAAGCACTTATCATCGTTCCTCTTCTCAATGTGCAGGTCCTAAAGTGTCTTATTTCAGCTATTTTTTTTCGTCCCTCAGGTGCTGGATCAGGATTTGATTAATATGTTTGTGTTGGGTCCAAGCGGTTCTGCGTCGAGGGAATGCGGCGCTCTTTTGTGTGATATTTTTATACGCAGGCTTCGGTTCTCCGGTTCTCCGTAACCTTCGGCTCTGCGGTGCCAGCTTGTGGATTCAGGCGGTTGTATTAAATCAGAGAAGGGATTAGTGTGGATATTTGACACCTCGGGTTCCATGAGGGCAGTACTCTGGAATCTGGCTCGTATAACTTTAACTCGGGTGTGTGTGTGTGTGTGTGTGTGTGTGTGTGTGTGCGCGCGGGCTGAAGATATGTAACCAAAACCATTCGTGTTTGTGTGTTGTGTATGTATTAAACATCTCCTGGTTAACTTCCGTGTGTGTGTGTGTGTGTGTGTGTGTGTGTGTGTGTGTGTGTGTGTGTGTAGGATAGAGAGATGACAGTAGCAGCAGCAGCTATAGATCACCATGACAGTTCAGCGTGTCTCTGGCTATTTCAAGCGAGTGACTGTCATCCTCAAAATGCTTTTCAGCAGCCTGCTTTTCAAAACAATTGTCACGATACCTTCTTTTACAAGGTTCTTCATGGTCCACTGGGGATTAAAATACCCGCTGCGGAGTGCAGTGTGTGGCGGGGACCTGCGGGGCTCCTAAAAAACACACACACACACACACCCACACGCACAGGTTACGGGCCCGTCATGGTTTAGGTTGTTGTCCATCAAACCCCGAGCTCTGGGATTCAGACGTTTTAAAGCCAGTAACATCAAATAACCTGATATCCGGTAGAGATGTGATGTGATATTTATATCGTGATAAATTATGTAACGATACACTGTTAGGGTCCGAACTCGACTTTGGATCCGAAGGTTGTAAGTTAAAATCTCACCCATACCAAGCTGCCACTCCTGGGCCCCAGAGTGAGGCCCTTAAACCTCCTAGCTGCTCAGTTGTATAAATGAGATAAATGTAAGTCACTCTGGATGAAGGTGTCTGTGTAATGATCCGAATATGTTCTCATTTCCATAGCAACAGCTATAGCTCATGGACGTGTAATCAGGATACGATACAGTAAAGATGTCTGGAGGACGATGTTCGCTTGTTAACTGGTTATTTATGGAAGGAGTCTCCAGTGTCGGGGCTTTGATCCAGTCCAGGGAAGAACTTTTCAAAGAGCTGATGCTTATTCCAAGTTTCTCGACCCCCCCCCTGAACTTTTTTATTTATTTATTTTATTTCTCGTCTTATTAACTTCGAAAGAGTGAAAAATGGAGAGGCTCGGGTCGATGGAACGAGCGTTTATCGCTGCTATGACGTTAACGGGAGCAGGAGCTAACTTTGTGGATGTTCTACGATGTTTTATCAAATAAAACGAACTTGAAACACGAAGGAAATTCTTTTGCCGGAAACGCCAGTGTTCATTATGATTGGTTTTGTGTGATAGATTGGGAATTGTTGTAATTGTAATTGCTGTGTGGGTTTTAGAGGAATAAAACGGGAAATGATCAGCGTGGCTTTAACAGTGAAAGGTTGGTAGCGTTGGTTTGTTTGATTGACTTTAAACCTGGGTATGTGGTTATCGGTCAGTCAGCCAAGAACGACTGTGAGCCGATGATGATCCTCCCAGCCTGCTGCATATTACAGCCTCTGATTCACCGACCTGTTTAATTACACACTGCACGCAGAAGAGAGCGGCTCTGCGAGCCGAACACGATCCTCCACTCCGTCTTAAAGGGATAGTTGTCTGGCAGTGCGGAGGATTCGGAACGTTTCCTCTTTCCCCTTTTAAAGAGCCGAACGAGCACAACGTTTCTAACCTACGCTAAAATATCTAGTTGTTTTTCTAAACAGAAACATAACATTTCGTTTCACAGTCCTGAAAAAACCCCATCTCTCTGTTGTTCAGTGTCGGGTGTAAAGTCGCCGCCGGTCTTTCCGAAGCTCCGAGGAGTTTCACCCCCAGCCGTGCGGTGTTTAGTTAGACTTGGATGTTTTTGGAGCGGTATGTGTTTAAAGATGAGCTCCCACCCCGCCCCTTTATCATTCCTGAGCCATGGTCAAACGACTTGTCTTTCACCGGCGTTGTCCTCCCGCGTCTCAGGCTGTCCCTGCTGTCATAACACAGCGACGTGGACGGCGTTATGGAAAACCTGCTGCACATTCCCGAACTCATCACCCCGACTCACCCTCACATGCTCACTGAACGCCTTCTGGAAAGCGGCTTCTGATGGATGAGCTCGAGGGGGGCGTTTGTGTGCGTTTCTGTGGGAAACGAGACCCTCGGGGTGGACGCGGAAGTTCTTCCGATGGCATAACAAGGAGGGTTCCGTCTTTATAAGGGGGGAAAAAAACAGAGCTCGGATCTGCTGCCAACGAACGAGTATCTCTCTGTTTCTCTTGCTCTTTCTCTGTGTGTGTTTCACGGGTGACCTTGGCTGTATTTGCTAATGCGCAGGGCTGTTCTGTAATTACTCAAATTTGACCCCTTGCTTCCCCCGTGAGGCATTTGGCACCTCATAAAGCGCCCTTAAGGCCGCTCCAGTTTCAAGGAGTGGAGCCCATACGCTCTGAAATAGCACCGTCCTTGTCCATGATGGGGATGCAGATGCGGTGTGTGTGTGTGTGTGTGTGTGTGTGTGTGTGTGTGTGTGTGTGTGTGTGTGTGTGTGTTAAGCATGTCTGGCGGCGGCTTGTTCAATTGCTGTTGACAGGCTGCAAAATGACCCCCCCCTCGTTTTGCTCTGTCCTGCTTTAGATTATTGCCCCCGTCTCCACCTGTCGGAGTCCCTCTCATGTAGAGGTCACCCCTCACACCTCGTGTGTGTGTGTGTGTGTGTGTGTGTGTGTGTATTACACACTCAGATCTATGGCTCCTTAAATAGTGACGGCGTCTGGAGTCGTTTCATTATTACACACTCCAACAGCGAATAAAACGTTTGCTCTGACACGTGCATTTTAATTTATTCGCCTGTCAGTAAAGACTCATTATATCTCAGGGAACGATATAACATGGCTGTCAATGATTAAAATATTAAATCGTGATAAATCACAAGTGTTTTTCAAATTAGGTAAATCATCAGGACACTAAACGGAAATTTGGCTACGTTTCCACACGGACGGTTTTAATTGCCGGATTTGCGTATTATGGCGGATTTTAGTGCTGATTTCAGAATTGGCGCATTAGAAAAACAAATGATTTTTCGGTGAAGTTTATTAATTTTTTATGTCTGAGTAAAGAAAGGACGTCGTGAATAAGTGTGTGTTGCGTCGAAGGTTTAAATTTCGCCTCTTTTATATTTATATTTTGAATCAAAATTGCTCAAACATATCGCGCGTTGATAAAGACGAGTGCTGTTAAAAAGAATAAGCATTTACACGTTATTAACACGTTTATTTCGACAGCCCTAATGTATATGTACGTGTGAGTGTGTATAAATGTCCTTAAAAGATTGCTTCAGTGTAAAAGTAATAAAGCAGTATTGGAGGAAAAAGTATTGGCACCCTGCCGTCTTCACCATACAGAAAGATTCCCGTATGAAAGGAAAGTGCTTTCCAGGCCTGTACGCAGCTAAAGAACATCCATGCATGAGTTTTAAGTGTAGTTCATCTAAACCAAACTCGAAATATATTTTTCTGTCTTTCTCACTCTAGCACTTTTTTTTCTGTTCTTTCTTTCTTCTCACTTAGGTCTTTTTTTTTTTTTTTCTTCTTTTTTTTGTTCCATGACAGCTGCAGCTGACGTAGGGCCCAATCTACAGCTGGACACCCCCTCCTACTATTTTTTTTTTTCTTTTCCCTTTCTGTCTCTCTCTCTCTCTCTCTCTCTCTTTTTCCTCTCTCTCTGCGGCGTGCTCAGTCTCTCCGTTATGCAGGCCACCGGTGATTAAGGCCATTAGGCGTTATTATGACTCGGCTGGTGTGTGGGTTTGGAGCCCCATTTCAGTGCAGCTAATAGCCCTCTTAGCCAATTATCCTCCATTTAAAAGCAAATCACCGAGGCTTTTTCTTTTCCCTATTGCTAAGTGTTGAATTACTGAATAGATTTGCTAATTAAATTCTTTGTGTGTTTGGCGTGTCACTATGCCTGCTGTCGAGCAAAGTGTCTGTAATGTACGCCGGTTTCCCTGTATTGTCTGTTTAACACTCGTTTCTTTAGTCGTTTTTTATATATATTGTGTGTGTGTGTGTGTGTGTGTGTGTGTGTAAGTAGTATATCTGATGTATAAAGTAGTGTATCTGATGTATAAATAGTATATCTGATATATTTATCGTTCCTTTTCAGATCCTGATGCACACCAAAGACATGGTTCAGAAGGTGAGTTGAGAAGATCATTTGTGCATCGTTTGCTCTCTCGGCTCAGAGTTCAAAAACCTATTGACCGTTTTTTTGCGCAGATGAACTTAGATGTGATTTATGGAGACACCGACTCCATCATGATCAACACCAACAGCTCCAACCTGGACGAGGTCTTCAAACTGGGCAACAAGGTAGCTGGAGAACATGTTTATCATGGTGACGTATTGCTTTATCGTGTGAAGAGAAGTTGTCCTGTGATGGACTGACATTTTGATCACATTGTATCTTCCTGGATTATTTCCAGAGTTCCCCCTAAAATTATTTGGCTCCGCCCCCTAACGTAGATAACATTTCAGCAAAAAATGAATGAGAACAAAGTCAGGTTTGATGAATCCTGATACAAAACCCAAAGTCCATCCAGCTAAATTATCTTGGCGTGTTTTATTCCTGTTATACTGCAGCATTTTATTAAAACAGAGAAACGCTTTCTGTTCTGAAGCTGATTGGAAACTCGTGATGGCATTTCCTGTTTGTAGTGAGCATATATATTAAGTCTGCATCATTTTCTTTAAAGATTTGACAACCTGATATGGAGCTACTTATAGATTAGAGTGTGTGTGTGTGTGTGTGTGTGTTAGGTGAAGAACGAAGTGAATAAACTGTACCGTCTGCTGGAGCTCGATATTGACGGTGTGTTTAAGTCCCTGCTGCTGCTGAAGAAGAAGAAATACGCTGCTCTGATGGTGGAGCCACAGGGAGAAGGTCGATATACCACCAAGCAGGAGCTGAAAGGCCTGGACATCGTGCGTAGGGACTGGTGCGACCTCGCCAAGGAGTGCGGCAAGTCAGTGGCCACTGACTTCTAACACACAACCTCTTTCTCAAACACACACACACACACACACCTTTATAGTGCAAAATAAAACTGAACTTTTCCTGTTCTGTGTGCAGGAAGATGCAGCTCTACCTCTGCCATGTTAATCTGTTACTATTAAACTATTGGTATTCACGTAGCAGCAGCAGTGCCGAGAGAACGCGCTCGAGAAACGGTTCAGCTTTCAGTCATGTTGTAAACACTAGAAAAGATTTTGTAGGATCAGAGTCAGGTCTATGATTAACCAGTTCTCCCAAGCAGGTTCTGATGATCATTAATTTCATATGTAGGTTGAAACTCAGTCATTAAGCGAAACGGAAACGGCTTCAAACTGGGTGACGAACAGCCAATTTCTAATACTTAGGTGAGGGTGTGGAGGACAGTTTCATGTCCCAGGTCCTACACCATGGCAAGACTGAGCACAGCAACAAGACATAAGGTAGTTCTACTGCATCAGCAAGGTCTCTCCCAGGCAAAGATCTCGATGCAGACTGAGGTTTCCAGATGTGCTGTTTTGTAAAAGCAAACAAGAAAATGGCGATGTTGTGGAGCGTAGACGCAGTGCTCGGCCATGAAATGTTGGAAGATCTACATCAGAAGATCTCCTGCAGTGCAGTCAGCAAAGAACTGGGGGAAACCAGTAGGACCCAGATATACCAATTTATTGTCTGGAGAATTCTGACCAGAATTTTTTATGGAAAAATTTTAGTTAAAAAGCCAAATCTCAGACATGGAAACAAGGTGTAGTGTCTCAACTCTGCACTAAAACAGAGGAACTGGCAACAGGTGCTATGAACCGATGCGTCAAAATTGAAAATGAAATATTTGGCTGTAGAGGCAGGAGGCAAGATGTTTGCTGAAGGTTTGGACAGCGTTACAATAAAGAGTGTCCGCAGGCAACAGTGAAGCATGGTGGTGGGGGTTTCCTGCCATTTTGGAGCTGCATTTCTGCAAACGGAGTTGGAAATTTTGATCAGGATTAATGGTGTCCTCAATGCTTCGAAATGGAGATTACAGATCCTTCTCCATAGTGCACTACCATCATCAAGGCATCTGATTGGCCCCCGGATTTATTCTGCAGCAGGACATTGACCCCAAACACAAAGTCCATGTCATTAAGAACTATCTTCATCATAGAGAAGAACAAGGAGTCCTGAAAGTAATAATTTTGGCCTCCACAGAGTCCTGATCTCAACAACATCGAGCCTTACATGATGAACCAGAAGGATTTAAGGCTGAAAGTTTGGAGAAATGAACCGCCTGGAAGTAAGGCATAAAATATAAACAAGTAAAAAATTAGTTTTCTAGCAATTCGAAATTCCTTCCAATGAATGTCAGTGTGCTTCAGGTGTCTTCTCATCCCTCGCTGTACCTCGCTGTCGTCATCTTTGTTCCACTAACCGATGAACTGATTCGTATTCGACTGTATTTTATTTTCCTTTTTACTCTGTGCACCAGTCCAGCTGCTAAAATAACCATACGGTGTAATGTGTTCTGCTTCATTCTGCTCAACACTGCGCCAGTGTTTAATTAACTGCCCACACAAGCTGCTGAAATGAAGACGCCAATTTGTAAAAGAGCTGTTAAAGCCGAGCAGCTTCTCCCACAGTCACATGCAGGCGAACTCCGTGTAGCAGCACCAGGCTTCAACGTTCCAACGTTCCCATTAAACTGTACATCAGCTGGTGTGAATGTAATCGTCCTGACTAGATGATCAGAGTCGCAGTTGCTTGTTAGCATGGCTAGTTAAATGCACTAATGTCATACAAGCCTGTAGCTCTCAAAATGACCTCAAGCGGTCTCCTAGGGGGAGTTTCCCAGGGGTTTCCCAGGGTTCTGTGCTTGTAATAATGATAATATTGATTATTTTCTCTTTCTGTGAGACTCCGTTAGAAGTTGTTCAGTTTTAATCCTTAAATTGCTCAGCTCTCACACTTTTCCTTTTCAGCTACGTGATTGGACAGATTTTGTCTGACCAGAACCGGGACACCATTCTGGAGAACATCCAGCAGCATCTGATGGAGGTTGGTGAAAAGGTGGCCCAAGGCAGCGTCCCTCTCACCATGTTCGAGATCCACAAGGTGACCTGCGTTCAGTCCCGAGCTTATAGGAGCATGGTTTCTAAAAAGGTATTACAGGTGTTTGATATCCGTGTGTGTGTGTGTGTGTGTGTGTGTGTGTGTGTGTGTGTGTGTGTGTGTGTAGGCCCTGACGAAGGACCCTCAGGACTACCCTGATAAGAAGAGTCTCCCTCATGTTCATGTGGCTCTGTGGATCAACTCTCAAGGAGGACGCAAGGTCAAAGCCGGAGACACCGTGTCCTACATCATCTGCCAGGTAGACATTCGACTTTCTCTGAACGAGACCAAACCCAAAGTTCCTTTTTTTATAAATGTATTTTGTTTATTTCCAGGATGGTTCAAACCTGGCAGCCAGCCAGAGGGCGTACGCTCCAGAGCAGCTCCAGAAGCAGCCGGGTCTGAACCTGGACACGCAGTACTACCTCTCGCAGCAGGTCCACCCCGTGGTGGGACGCATCTGTGAGCCCATCGAGGGGATCGACGCCGTCCTGATCGCCTCATGGCTGGGTGAGGATTCCTCTAGCGTATTTCCCACCTCGTATAACCTGTGTTTTGCGATTGAGGGTTTACAGTAGCTTCAAACTTCCACCAATTATTTGGTAAAATATCAAACATCAGAGATTCTGACTTTGACATGCATCAGAGTTTAGTGACGTAATGTATGTTATTGTTAAAATTAAAGTATTTCGGATGTTAAATATGGTTTTAAAAATCTTCCTGGAATTTTGCATATTAGAGTCTGGAAAAGTCTGGAATTTTTAGGATGGTATTAAAAAAAAAAAAACACAGTAATGTTCAGTATGATGGTGTTTTTATGTCTGAGCTGTTTTAAAGCAAATTACTGACACACACACACACACACACACACAGACACGTGACGTTGTTTATTTAATATTAGTAACAAATATAGAACTAAAGAATCGTTCTGTCTAAAGGTCTTCGGTCTTACAGGTCGCTAAAATGTCAAGTAGTTGTAAGTTTAGGCTGCTGGACTTGTGCTTTAATCCTCATGACATTTTCCCTTTAATCCAGCCTGCTTCATTAAGATTTGTGTGTCTGTACTGGTGTTTGTCTCACTATGGGGACATGATGTCTCTGTTTGCATTAATATAACAGGTTTTTGCTTCCAATCACATTTAATAAGGGTGCCAATATTAATGGAGGACACTGTATACCCTCTCGTATCCAGGTGGATAAACAGAAGTTCGTTATTATGCTGGTCAGTGAAGAGAGACACACAGATAAATAGGATAGTGTGTGTGTGTGTGTGTGTGTGTGTGTGTGTGTGTGTGTGTGTGTGTGTGTGTGTGTGAGGTTCTTAACTGTGGATGTCTGCCTGCAGATGGCAGCAGCTCCCGAGTCGCCTCCATATTCTCCTCCGTCGTCGCCGCGGCTTTAATCCCCGTAGCCTTCCAGTCAGCACTTTATTTATTTACTCACTTATTCACTTAGCTAAATTACTCAGGGGGACGTCGGCTGTGTTTTTCCCGCCGCTCTAACGGCGTTCGTGTCACCTGGGACGATGAAATGGATCTTCAGCTGCCGTCTCTTAATGATTTGATCATCCTCAGCTGCTTATCTGAGACGTTTATTTAATAATTTATTATTTATTTTTTTATTTCCACCCTTTTTTAGCATCATGTTGCCACTATTTATTTTTTATCATTCCTCTCTCTTCCTGCACTGTGTTTAAAAAAAATAATTATGGACACCTGACCTTAAGATGAGTATTTGCATTTTGCGCATCCTGATTTGCTCTTATTAGAAGCGCCAATCTTCTGGGAAGATGTCCCCTCTAGATTTTGTGGGGATTTGTGGAATTCATCCAGACTCAAGAGTGAAAGGATGATGAGGCCTGGGGTGCAGTCAGCATTTATTCATCTCAAGGGTGTTTAGAGCGCTATAGCAGGAGATCTTTTTCTCCAACCCATGGAAAGCAGATCTTCATAGAGCTGGATGTGCACAAATGTCCTGCTGGAAGTTGTTTGGGTCTCCAAATTGAAGACGGGAACATTTCATGGTACCGCATCCAAAGACGTGCAACTGTGTCTACGAGTTTTTGGTAACAGTTTGGAGACGAAGCACATATGGCTGGAAAAAGGGTGTGCCAATACTTTTGGCTTTACAAATGACGACTATAAACGTTATGTAACATTTGGTACTGGAGACTCCTTCCATCAGTCTGTCGATGTATTATAACAAACGCTTTCATATACATATTAAAACCAATCAATTACTAAATATATTTATATAATTCCAAACGTGATTATATAAATAGCTCAGGTTGTGTGTGTGTGGGTGTGTCAGGCTTTAACTCACACCTGTGTGTCCCTCAGGGTTGGACCCTGGGCAGTTCAGGGCTCAGCAGAGGCAGCAACGTGAGGAGGAGTCAGACGGGTTCCTTGGAGTCCCGGCTCAGCTGACAGATGAAGAACGTTACCGGGACTGTGAGAGGTTCTCCTTCACCTGCCCCGAGTGTGGAACGGAAAACATCTATGACAGCGTGTTCGAGGGGACGGTGAGTCTTGCGCAACAGGAGAAAATCACTAAAAAGGATTTACGATGATAATCTGATGATGATGATGATGATGATGATGATGTGTGCGGAAGTGAAATCGCTGTTCTCCGGCGATCATTATGAACAAGTTGCTGAACGGTTCCGACATTTTTAGGGTGGAGCTCGTGTAATGGTTCTTCCGCTCTTGAAGCTCGAGTGCGGCGTATTGATCGTTACTCCGTGACGTCACAGTATATTATAATTCTTTTGTAAATGAAAAGCTGTTACGGGTCAAGTGATGGCTTTGGTTTTCATTGGATCAGCGACACACACACACACACACACACACACACTTTATGAGAACCGCGGTTCTAGATTCTAAATCGGATGGTCTTTAGAACATCTGCTCCCTTTATTTTTAGCTCTGGAGTGGTGGAGTGAATGTTATTTTTTTTCCTGTTCATATCTGCGTGAAGGCTGTTTTATTCTGTTAAAGGGAGTGCGGCGTCTAATCTCGGTCTAATTAAGAGTTAAACCGGCACGGCGGCGCACAGATTTCTTTCGTCTTTCTGTAACTCGTAAAACGTGACATGCCCTCCCTCGTGAATCCGCGTCCTCCTGTAGCGCCGGAGATCTCGCACGCTTTCGCCAGGATGTTGCACAGGCACGGAGAGAAGTGTGGACGCATAGTTTGCTTAGAACGTCCTCACTTTGATTTACCCTCCCACACACACACACACACACACACACACACACACACACACGGCTGTTCTTGGCTCACCGATAAGCTCGTGTAATAATTAAGTGAGCGGTATTTCAGAGCATCTGTGTAAAAGGAAAAAAAAAGAGTGAGTGAGTGCAGGAGGAAAAGCCTTGACTCTGATCCGAGCGGTCCGGAGAGAAGCTTTTTCTTTCTTTCTTATCAGAAGCGAGGGAGGAGAGCAGGAATGCAAACACACTCTCTCGGCCACAGCTGGTCCCAGAGAGGCGAAAGAGTATTTGCATAGAAGCACTGTTCCTCTAAAAGTGCTATCCAATGATGGGAGTAAACATCATAAAGCGCTCTAATGGCTGACGGAGACTACCGGTGGTCCGATCCGACATGCGGCTGAACGCTTTCCTCCCGTCATAAACCAAAGCGCTGGTCAAGTTTTTTTTTTTTTTTTTTTTTTTTTTGGGTAGTGTGTAGTATGTGAGTGTTGAAGGCATTAACACTCGGTGTGTTGGGGCCTGTTGGAGATGTGATGGCTGTGGAGGACAAGCTCGGGAAGGGGACAGGATGAAGGGGTGCTGTGTTTTCCACCCACTGTTTAATCCTCACTACTCTTGACAGGGCTGCTAAAAGCCCCGAATCAGACGAGTGCCATGCAAAGGCTTTCCATTCTTCTTTTTTTTCCCCATTCTTTATAACACTGGGGGGAAAAAGTATTAAATTATTTGGTTTTTCCACACATTTTTTCAGTGAAGTCTTTTAAAAATTAAATAGCAGGTCTATATGAGGTCAGAACAGGTCAGACTTCTGATCGGGGAAGGTCGTGAGTTCAAATCCCAGCACCACCAAGTTGACACTGTCAGGCCTTTAAGCAAAGCCTTGAACCCTCAACTGCAAAGAAACGTGATTAATCAAAGGTGCTTTGGATACGGTTTTCTGCCGAATGCTGAAATGTGTATGTGTGTGTGTGTGTGTGTGTGTGTGTGTGTGTGTGTGTGTGTGTGTGTGTGTGTGTGTGTGTGTGTGTTTTTCAGGGGAATGTCATGGAACCAGGTCTGCTGCGTTGCTGTCACGTCCCCTGTAATGCGAGCCCACTACATCACACCGTTCAAATCAGCAACAAGCTGCTCCTGGACATCCGGAGACACGTCCGCAAATACTGCAGCGTGAGTCTGTAACGTGAAATCGTGTTTTTTTTCACTTAAGTGATGCAGGGTTTCCACAGGGTCCTAAAAAGTCTTTTAAAAAGTCTAAAAGTAAAACATTTTATTTTTCCGCTTGAAAAAGTCTGTTTTGAATCATAAATCATTTTAAACATGTTTTAATTTTATGATGTCGATGTAACGCTGCCTCTGACGCTCATTGAAACGGCCCACCCCGCCACCCCATGCCCCCCTAACACCTGTCCTCATTTTAGCTATTCACCTGTTTCTTCTGCAGATGTTTAATATACACAATAAACGTTTAACTACTCGAAATTAGGCCATTTTTTAATGATTATCAAATGTGTTTAACTTTTTTTATATAACGTTGCGAATAAATTGTGTAGTGTGGGGGTGGAGCTTTGTGGTGGGTGGGCGGAGCCATGGTGTGTGTGTGGGTGTGTTTGTGTGTGTGTGGGGTGGGGGGGTATATGGGGGTTAATAAGAATCTCACCTAGGGTGCTAAAAAGGCTGGAATCGGCTCTGCTGAAAAGATTTACGCTACCTGCTCGTTCCACCTCACGCCCCAGACATCAGCTTTCTCTGGTTCTGGTTAAAAGTTCTTTGATCCATGTAAATACACACCATATTGTCTCCATCTTTGTCTCTAGCATCACTTTTCCTCGTTCTGTTTGTTTCTTAGGATTACGTTCTTATTAATCCAATTAAAACTCTGCATGAAAGTGATAATCTGATTATCCTGCAGTATAAAAGCGCGTATCTGATTGCGATCCGCACTGTTGGATTATCAGTCACCGTTTCATCCGATTTCGCAGAAACGCGGACGAGATTTCAGATGAGTCGCAGGTAAAGAGTGTGAAAGAATGAGAAAGTGAGCCTGGTATGATGATTAAAAAAAAAAAAATGGATAGAGGGGAGGGGGGGCGCGTCGGGGGGGTTCGTTCTCCTGCAGTGCCATGCAGAAATCAATTAGTTGTGTGAATGTAGTTACCTCCCTGAGCGGGGCCTTGCGCCTGTGGCCCTCTTTGTCAGTAGGTGTGTAAACCAGCTGCTGGCTGTGAATGCTAACATCTCCTGTAAGCCCCGGGGCCCACGCCTGCGTCCCTCCTCCCACCGCGAGAGCAATGAAGAGGGGTAATATTGTGTAATTAAGGATTCCTTTCAGCCGAGGGGAGAGCTCAAATAGAGCTGTTTGTTCGCTGAGATGGAGCGAAGAAAGCCGGGGCTGTGTCATGGAGTGGGGCGATTCTACAGGCTTTACATGGTTACACATTGGAAGTCGGAGGTGTTTGTAGAGTTCGGTGCGCAACACCAATACCAACACCGGCTGGGGGCATTAATCACGGGGGCGAAATTACTGCCGCGTCCACCTTTTTTTCCCCCTGCCACCATTACCAATGAAGCAGTGATTTGGAGACAAAGCAAATACGCACTCCTGTCTACTTCTTACTTCTCTTCTTCTTTTTTTTTCTTTCCCGGACTCCTTAGAAGAAACGAGAAGCCCCCCCGTATTTACTCCCCATTCTAATGTGGGTTGCCATGGCGTTTAACAAATTATTGCAATTACGTTCGTCACACGGGTCGCCCTTGGTAACTGGCGAGGGAGAGAGAAGAAAATAAATAAAATAAAAAAAAAGAAAGGTGGTGTGTGTGTGTGATAATCCTGTTTTGAACAAAAGGTCAAATTGCTGAATAGAAAAGCTTTGATTAAGGCGAAGATGTACAAAGTGGACGCTTTTTTTGCCCATTCAGCTGCTCCGTGGTGCCGAGGCCGCGGCCTGTAAGTACATCTGTTGATTACTGAAGTACAAAGCCTCGTGCTAAACCCCGATGTCTCGCAGCTCTTTCACACTCAGACGCCCGTAATCGCAGGTTTATATAATATATGTAATATATGCAGGTGGATTCAGAGAGTATGTAGTTGGTGAGGGTGTTGTTTTTTTTTTTTTTTTTTGCGCTGTCTGAATTTTCCCAGTGTTAATTTTAACTTAATTTCTAAACGCAGAATAAAAGAAAGAAAGAGAGAAAGAAAGAAAATTGTCCTTAAATGCGTTAGGATTGTAATGGAGAAGGAGGAGAGCCGAGACGAGCAAAAGGCTTTTTTTTTTTTTTCTTTTTTTTTTCCTTTCCGCTGCCTTGCGCTGATTCATCGCCCTCAGGTTTTGCCCAGTGTTTGGTTAAATTATGTGGAACTCATTTGACGTCTGCAGAAGTGGCTGTATTCACTATGTCAGGTATCGACTGGTATAATTATGCAATTATGAGGCTTTATCCTGCCTCTCTCTCTTCAAGCCAGCGCTTAGTGTTTCAATTAGATGTTTTTTTTTTTTTTTTTCGTTTCTGCTGCTCCTTGATTTTTCGCTTCCTTTTTTTTTTCCTTTCCTCCCTCTCCCTTCCTCTCTCTCTCCCTTCTTTCTGTCTCGGTTACACAGGTTTCTGAAGGACTCCAGCTGGAAAGTGAACCCTTTCTTTGATTTGTGTATTTCTGTGTTTATTGCCACCTTCATAATATTGATGTGGATTGTTTTGATTTTTTTTTTTTCCCTTTTTTCCACAGGCAGTCGTGAGAATTCTATTTTGTTATTTCGCACGCATTGTTTGTGTTTTTATTTATTATTTTACACGTCACCGTAATCCCAGACGATACGAATCCAGATCCACAGAATTCAGAGTCGCGGTATCGTTCCTCAAACGCGATCTTCTTGACGATCGGTAGAAAGCAGGAATGCACCTCAGACTGTCTTTTCCTGGCCCATGGGAACTGTTCTGTTGGTTTAGTCCTGGGCCTCCTCGAGCACAAAAGGCCGTAGGGCAAACAGAGGGGTGATAACGCCGTCGCTCTCTTTTAAAATGAAAACCAAACAGCTCACATATGTCAGGATTCAATTACTCTCCCTTGGCTTTTTTCCTCCGTCTCCTCTTCTTCTCTCGGCTCCCAACACTAATTATCCAAATAACATCGTCCCACC
The DNA here is from genome assembly GCF_014805685.1 of Silurus meridionalis. Classification (NCBI taxonomy): domain Eukaryota; kingdom Metazoa; phylum Chordata; class Actinopteri; order Siluriformes; family Siluridae; genus Silurus; species Silurus meridionalis. Next base: position 1,162,132 of record NC_060904.1, read on the forward strand.
GGGGAGAAAAGGCCACGCAGATGAGATTAATTGAAAAATCGAAACAAACTGTTGATTCTGATAAAGTAGTGAAGGTGTGAACAATGCTGGTGTGTTTGATGGTGCAGGTGAGAGATAAGACCCATCTTGGGTTTGAATACGGAGCTGATAAGGTTTAGAAAAGAGACCCTCCAGAACTAATCACAGCTCAGGAAATGAGATCAATTACAATCTAGCTTTCGCCGTTCATCGCTGCTTTCTCATGTGTCTATTATCCGCTGTGAAGAATACCAACATCAGACGGGATCGGATTGAAAGATGCAGTATATGATGTGTATATAACAGTCTGAGTGATATTCCAGGTCTGGGTGAGATGTTTCAGGACGATGGTGAAGAACGGCATTATAATGGTGCAAGTCCTCACACATAGCTGTGGATTATCACCTTATACCGTGGTCACCTCCAGCATTGAGAAGTTAAAGATATGATTGATGTTTGCAGAGTCTACATCTACAGTTCTGCTGCTCCGAATCACACCCAGAGATAAAGTAGTGCCAGATGATGTGATTTGAGTGCGTCGATGTCATGTTTGTGCAAAACTTCTCCATGGAGCTCAATAAGGTCATTAGGAAAAGTGTCGATTAGCGACTCGGGATGGAACTGGAACTCGCACGTACTTTGTTTACACGTGTTTAACCGATCACAAGTTACCTGTTTAACACGCTGTGCATTTTGTTCTGTCTAAAAAAAAAATAAAAAATAAAAAAAAAAAGTTGATCCATTTTAAAGTTACATTTCATAAAGTTTCTACCTGTTATTACTAATACGATGATTTAGAGAAAGTCCCAAAAATACATTATATTATCATTTATATTCTAAATAACTGTTTGGTTTTCCATCATAAATTATTTTTTTCTTTTCTTACCTTCAGACCTTTCGATGTGAGAAAACGGCATGCGAAAGCAGGAAAACGTGTTTAGGTTTCGATTTATAAAGTTGAAAAATGATTTTTGACTGCAAGTCGATTAAATACCTTTTGGCATTTTGTGTCACTGGCAGATTAAAGAGTCTAAACGCTAACATCGATCTCTAATCTTAGCTCTGGATGTTGAGTATAACAAGCAGGCTGCAGGATCCGACTGAGAGTAATAACCTTCACCTGATCACTAACATTACAGCATTACGCCTGGGCTTCCACTTCAACGTAAACGCTAGAAAATGCCTCGGAGGGAGCGCGGGGGGGAGGGGGTGGGGGGGAAATCAGCAGAATATTGATGTTTATAATTCATGATAAAAAAAAAAAAAGGCTTTGTGACATTTTTACCAAACCGACATCAGATTTTTATGGGTAATATTTTTGTTCTTTACGCTCAAAAAACACATGGCGTGCATTACCTTTACCGGTTTAAGTTATCCTGAATGTTTCTATGGTAACGGAGTAACGGAGCCATAAATTATACAGATTACTGTATACAGAAATTATACAAATTCCATCACTTCTTATGATAAAATGTATTTTCCGTGTTGCTCTGAGTGAAAAATCCCTGCTTTTTATTTAAACCTAATGCCTTATAAAGGTGATTATTACTATTCAATTAGTTTTTACCTGGTTTTGCAGATAGCCCCGCCCCCTACCTGTGGAGATCTGTTAAGAACCCCCTCAGCATGACCCAGACGTGTTTTATTCCCTTTATACTGCACCGATTAACGTTTAAAGGTGCGAAGCTCTGGCGCTGGGGACTCCATTCATAAATAAGGAGATAATAAACAAACCTTTCCTTAAAGAAAACTGATCGATCAAAAAAAAACAACGTCTGTTCGTGCGAAGAAACTGTTCCTTTAGAACTGTATTAGAGTGGATTAATAGAAAGCTGTGATTCGAAGCAGAGTTGCTGCTCTAGAAAATTAGAAAAAAATCTATTCACAATCCAGAAGTCTGTGAATAGAGATGAACATATATATATATATATATATATATATATATATATATATATATATATATATATATATATATATATATATATATATATATATATATATATAATACATCACTGATGAGGAAAATTATCCCAGCGTCGATGTCTGGACCCCCGACTTGTCCCTCATTCCATCTCAGGCAGCACAAATAAGACGTACCGTGTGGCCTTTTACGGCCTCCTCCTCTCTGATTTGTCGACAGCTGCTCCGCTGAGTCACGGCTCCGTCTTTTCTCTGGACGCAGTAATGCAGGCGGTGGTGCTAATGCCCTGCGGGACAGGTGCGAGGGTGAACGCTTTATTGGAGGTGAGGGGGGGGGCTGCTCTGTCATTAGCAGGGCATTACCCACATTAGCCCTGGCCCCTGCTCTAATCATAGGGAAGAGGCAGGAAGGGCCAGCAGGGGGGTTCCTGCACCTGTCCCAGGCCCCTGAACCCACAGCGCAGGAAAATCAAGTGCGCCTTGCGTCGACGATGATCACCGCTAAGCTTGTGATAGGGG
>NC_060904.1:1169588-1224588 GCF_014805685.1 Silurus meridionalis
TCATCGTTTTTGTTCTTCTTTTGCAGTATTCGGAGAAGGCGCTCTACAACCAGCTGAGCTTCTACAGGTTCATCTTCGACTGGGAGCACGCCACCACCAAGCTCCTGCAGGGGGAAGAGAAAAGTAAGAAGATTTGCAGCGCTAAACTTGGCACACAGCTACGTTAGCCATTTTTAACCCGTGCAGGAAAAGTGTGCGTGACGGACGCACACACACACACACACACACACACACGTGCACGCTGACGCTCACACAGGCTGGAGGCGGTCACGGGGTTGGTGTGGGGGAAAAGGTGGGGAGGGTTAAGGATGTGCAGCTCCTCGAGTCGACAGCCTTAATTCAGGCGAGGGATTCAATCACGGAGCAGCGAGGAATGCAAAGCGGTCCAATCAGTTTGAGGGAGCGCGAGAGGGAGAAAAGCCTCCTCTCAGGGCCGGCAGGCACTCAGTAATAGCGTCGGCTGTGTTGATTGAAAACAGTTTTTAGATTTTGGAAAATGATAGGGCGAGTAATTGGCGAGAAGGCAAAAGGATAGGCCTTCATAAATAATGGGACATGGAGCATATATTTCCAGCGGCCCTGTGCAGGATCCGGCCTCGGCGTGACCGCAGGCGAGACCGAACCCCAGCTTACGCTACTTGCTCACCGGCCTCGGTGATTGATGTCACTTGATTAAAAAGGACCACTTGGAACGGACTTGTAAATGTATTTATTTCTTTCTCCGTGTGCCGATGAGGTCCGGAGCGAGAGCGATAGGCGTAGATAAATATAATGTGTAATCAATAGATGACCACTCAGAACATGAAGCAAGCCGAGTGGCTGTGGAGAGGGGGGGAGTTTGAGGGAGGGGGCTAACATGATTATAGACTTTGCTTCTCGCTGGAATTTTTTATTTCTCTACTTTTCCCTACAGTTGTTTCTCTTGGGGGTGATTGTGGCCAATCTTGGGAGTTTTGACCTGTCTCTCTGCGCACGGCCTCGCCTCTAATTCTACACTTCCTCCCTTCTATGATTATTCCACTACATTTGATTTCTGCCCAGTCGAGATTGGATGTAAATATTGTTCAAAATTCAGGACGTCCATAAATTTCCAGCTCCATACGGACTCTGATTATTTCCTGGCTCCTTCTTTAAGGCCGCGGCGTAACTCCGTGCGTGTCGGTGTATTATAGACTCGCGGGGCTCGGTGAGAAATTACAGGGCTGCATCCGCGCCTACTGTCTTTACCTGATCCAGGTGTTGATTTAGACCCTGGGTGGCTTTTTTGCCGTGACCGAAATATCGCAGTTATGAAGAATTTATTCGGTTGCGTTCGCCGCCCTCGCTTTTGCCACGTGACGAGAATCAGTAACCGACGACTGCGATTTATTTTGTATTCGTTTCAGCCTAATTTTTATTGTCCACGTATTTCAGGCACAGCAAACACAAAGGGGAAGAAATACTACTATATTGTGTTAGTATTGTATTGTAGGTGTTCGTCTGCAGTTTATGCTTTTAGTGTGCTGTTTTTTTTTTTTTTTCTGTTTCAGGGGTCTGATAAGACCCCCTTCTTGTTTTTTACCCCTCCCCCTCCTCCTCCCCCTGCAAAGAGCTGGTGAGTGGAGACTCCTTTGAGGCCTGTAGTTGCAGCAGTCAGCAGTGATGTATCCTTTACTTCAGTCCATTTACTCCACAAAAGGGAAGAAGCGTGAGGTCGAGCTCCGGGCCGAGAGAGAGGCGATGGCGTAGTGGGACTGATGGAATAAAGTGTAGTTCTAGAAACTTTTAGCTGCCCCCTTTTGCAACAAACACACATACACGATTGTAATTTCAACTGAATTCACACCAAACTCTCTCTCTCTCTCTCTCTCTCTCTCTTTCTCTCTCTCACCATCACCACCACCACCCTGCGACGTTTAGTGTCGTATCGTCACAGATTTTCTGTCTGTCTCTGATGAGCGAGGAATTGCTTTTAAAGTGGGCATTATGCCAGTGCGACGGCACAATAGAAAAACCAATCTTGGCGCTATTCTGTCGGCTGTGCTGTTATTGTGGCGCTTTAGATAACTGCGGGCGTACAGTGGCGGGGGTGAAGGCGGGTGGGAGGGGCAGACGCCGGACACAAGGGGGTCCAGAGGTGAACGTGGCGATCCTACTTCAGCCTTTGGACTCCAGCCACAGCGTGAACAATAGAACTGTGTAAATGGGCCTGCTTGGTCAGTCTGAGAGCTTCAGAGACGTTAAACTTAACAGCTGATGAAGTCTCGGGTTCTACTGATTGACCGATTGACTTCGCCGGTCTTTTCTTCGTGGGGTTTTTTTTTTCTTTTCCCCCACTCCCTTGACCTCAATTGTGGCCGTGTGTAGCAGCAAGAGAAGTTCTGAGCCGTTTTGCTTGGCTGATTTTTTGCCTCCTCAGTGATGCGACTTTCTGACGATTCCTAAAAAGGGGGTGCCATTAATTAGTAGCGTGTGTGTGTGTAATATATATATATATATATATATATATATATATATATATATATATATATATACATACAATTAATAGAAAGCACTGTGTAGGAACTTGATGATGGACATTTATTTACATTTTTTTTGTTTGTTTTTTTAACCTCATTGAAAGTGTCCTACTTTTGAGCAATAAAACAAGCTCATGAGTCGTTCTGTACTGTTCAGAGATCAGAACCTGTGTGTGTGTGTGTGTGTGTGTGTGTGTGTGTGTGAGATCATCTTCTACAATACAGCTTTCCCTCTTTCACCAAACTAATTTTTCTCTTCACACGTCCGAATCTGATCGTCTTTCAGACAAATCATGTTAAACCGTCTCATCATTCACACTAACGTCCCTCGTTATCGTCCAGGATCAGTGCTGTCTGAGCTCGAGATCGGACTCCGGACCTCAGAAGGATCTGGAAGGATCTGAACTGCTCTTCACATTCTGACTTCATCAGAGCTCTGATCTGGGGTTGAACAAGTGCATGTATTGTGTGTGTGTGTGTGTGTGTCCACAGAGTAAGTGAGGTGCTGTGTGTGTGTGTGTGTGTGTGTGTGTGTGTGTGTGTGTGTGTGTGTGTGTGTGAGAGACATTTCAGATGTAGAATCTGATCTACATGTAGACCAGAGTCCTTTGGCTGATTGCAGCAAGCGAGGTAAATGTGGAGGCAATTTCACACACGGCAGGAGTTCTTCCATTATAAAGCGTTTTTTCTTCTTTTTTTGTGCGGATTATTAGATATCCAGTATCAATGACTTCCAAATCATGTTGAACTCTGATTCCATTCTTTTCATGAAGAGCAATTTATTTTCAATTTATACTTTGTCATCTTTTTTTAACGTCTTTTTCGCACACTCTCTTTCTCTGTTCTTTTATTTTTTTTTCTACACACACACACACACGCACGCACTAGCACATCCTCTCTGCCATGCTCTCGTTCCCTTGTCTCTTCTTAAGTGTGGGCAGTGTGATTATGCTCGTGCCGTAATGTAATTTTGCCGCATTGATAAAATAAAAATTGTCCTTTATCAGTGTGCAGCTAATGCTCAATTTGCAGGCATCTCCTCTGCAACCTTTTCAGGGCGCCGAGCTCTCGGCCTCGCCGCCCCGCCTCCCCCGCACTCTGCCAGCTTCGAGCTGCTGCAAATCCACGGGTGCGATTGTCAAATCAATTATTCATTCTGTGCAATTACACTCGCACAAAGAACTTTTCCCTGCTCGCGGTGATGATTAAATTAACAGCTATTCCAGCTGCCTGATAACATCTAATAGAATATTCATAAGCAGCCCAAATGGAATGTATGATCTCCATTAACTTCATCATGCTCACTTAATTACATGCTTGTTATTGTATTTACACCTAGTTAGAGCGCATGGAAGCTGATACACTCACTCACTCACTCACTGTCTCACTCTCACACTCTCTCTCTCTCTCTCTCGGACGAGCAATCCCCCACCCCACCCCTCCTGTCTTCCTTTCTCTTCTCCCCATACCCCTCCCAAATTCTCCATCACTTCGTCTCCTTTCTTTTACCTCTCTCTCTCTCTCTCTCTCTCTCTCTCTCCCTGCTCTATCCTCACCTCTCCTCATCTGCTTCTCCCAAACGCTATTTATTTTAAATACGACCCCTGCCGGGCCTAAGGGGAGAAAGCGAGGTCTATGACAACCTCTGTGTCTTTTAAGTTGCTGCTCTTTTCTATCCGTTCCCCATACAATGATTGGGGGAAGAAGAAGGAGAAGAAGAATGAAGAAGAGGACGAGGTAGTGGAGAAAAAGACAGAGGAGGAAGACGAGCGGGGTGGGGTTGGCGGTGGTTTGGGGGGACAAAAAGAATTATTTTCTTCCACCTTTCAAAAAATGATGACATGATTGCTTTCGCTTGATCATGCATCATCTTTCTTCTCTTTCCTCTTCTTCTTTCCCCCTCCACAAGTAAATAGTATTCTCCCTCTCGCTTTGGTTCATGTGCAAGCCTTCTGTTCTCTCTCTCTCTCTCTCTCTCTCTCTCTCTCTCGCTCTCTCGCTCTCTCTCTCTCTCTCTGATTCATGGTAAAATATATGTGATAGATAATGGAAGTTGACACTGGTGCAGCTGTCTGTGTGTGTGTGTGTGTGTGTGTGTGTGTGTGTGTGTGTGTGTGTGTGTGTAGTATCTCAGTTTCCAGTGTCTGGTTTTATTTGGGTATTTCGACTCTCCTGCCTGTGTTTGTTCTCCACGTGCTATTAAAAGCGACGTGTGATTAAAACCGTCGTTTGAGTGGATTCCTTCATGTCCCTCTGACATTCTCTCAGCAACAATCCCTTTTTGGATGTCTCCATAAAAGCCACACTGCCCCTCTGGCAGGAGGCCTAACTGCAGTATTATTTGCAGGGTTTTTTTTTTTTTTTTTTAACATATGCCCACTCTTTAAAGCTCGTGTTCCCTCTGATTCGGTGCCGAGACTCGGTTTTACAAAAGACTTTGGTTAAAGCTTCAGTGACTTGGTCAGTAATTCCAGTTCAGTCCTGCAAGGCTGCCAGTGGCTCCTCCATCATCTCCTCTCAGTCATTGAAGGCCCTCCCGTCGGGATAAATGACCCAGGAATATCGACCCGATTGCCTGACCTCTCGGCTCCCTGGCAGCGAGCACTATTTAGCCTCCAGACTTCTGCAGACACCTCGCCCCTCAAACCGCCTCCATGCTCCGGATTACTGCGGCATTATCGATTCTTGGGGACTCGTGTTTGAAATGATACTTGATAAACCTCTCCAGTCTTCTGTCCGAGAGCAGAGTTCGATATTGTAACCGATGGGTTTTCGTCCCTTTCTCTCTTTTTTTTTTTTTTTTTTTTTTTTTTTTTCTTTTTCTTCTTCTTCTCAAACTCTGATAGCTGATTATATTCCCTTTTTAATTTGTTTAGATTTTAAGTTTTTTTTTTAGTTTTTTTTTTAGTTTTGTGACTTCGTCTCCTCAGACGTCTGTTTTTAGAATAATATTGACTGTTGGTCAGTGCATTTAGTTTTTATTTGGATTTGCATACGAGTAGTTTCAGGACCATGCTGTTATTAATGCAGTTTCTGAAAAAAGGTAGAAAAGTGTAGCAGATTTCTGTTGCATCGTTTGTCATGTCTGCACCCCGCCCCCCCCCCGTCTTTATCTCAATCTGCTCTAAAATACAAAACTATTTTAAAGGCGAAGGATAATGTACCAAAGGTGTATGCTTGATATCACTCCAATTATGGATGAATATTTGTTTAAATACGAGAATGCTGATATCGCTGTTTGTTGCTTGTCCGTCGAGGGTGTGTATTGAATACTCCTGTCATCTCTCATGGGTGTCTTGTTCAAACCAGTTCAATAAAATAACGCACATGAAAACCAGTTACGTGATTTATGTATAACTGTGCGAGTTATGTGCACTTATTAAAAGCTCTATAAATGTTTTCACATGCGTTATCCTTCGTAATGTTTCTGTGCACATAAATCGAGAGGCTGTGTTTCAGAGAAGGAGCTGAAAACACGTGAAGTTCTTTTGTACCTGTAGCTACGTGTTTTTTCAATTTAATGATGAACTAATCTGTGTTCTTCTCTACCTACAGCGAAATTCAGGAAACTCTTTCACGAAGAGAAGGAAGTGTATAAGAAGCTGAAGATGGTGGTGGACCGTGTCCTGGCGTCCAGCAGCTACTCCGAGGTCAACCTCGCCAAACTCTTCCAGGCTTTTACGTCTTTAAAGTAACGTTTTATCAGTGAAACGTCTTTTCGGGGGTTGCTGTTGTTGTTGTTTTTTTAAACCAGGATTAGTTTATGTACAAGTGTAATGTCAGATTTGTTCCTTGTTGGACTGTAGCTCTTACCATATTTCACCGGTGTTGCTGGCGGTCATGGTGATTGCGTCGCTTGTCGAGAGCTTCCTTGATTGGCTCCTTCTCACTCAGTGTCTTTCATCATGCCCATTTAGCCCGGTCTTAATCGATTCCAATTCAGTGGTAAAAAAAATGAAGTCGAATATGAAGAGAGTCTAAAGACTCATAAAAACACCAGTACCTTCAACACAACACAACCTCCCTCAATCCTCATCCTCCTCCTCGTCCCACCACGCACAACGAGGGAACAATCAGGGGTAATAACTTCTCTCCACCACCACTGGGTCTCGACACCGTAGCAATTAGCCCATGATACCGACCCGGCCGCGTGACCGGAGGAGCTGGGAGGACTAGATCGGACGCTAATCTTTTGGACGTTATTTCTTCTCTCTTTGACTTTATTTCCATGTTGATTGTGTTATCTGATCTAAATCAAATGTTCTGTTTTTATACTGCAAGTTTAATAAAGTGATAACGAAGAAGTCATTAAGTTTGTTGGGGTTTAAAGCGTTTGGAGTCGATATCTTCGAGGGGAAGGTTTCGGGGCAAATTGCTTTGTAAAACAGGGCATGGATGAGGGGTCGCGGAGGAGTATTGCAGCGAGTTCTGCTTCATGTGTTAAAAGAAATTGCGCTTGTTCTATGTGTTTATAATGACAGGTGAATTTTTCCTGCCTTACGCCATTTCATCATTGCAAATGCCAATTTCCATAAGTACCGTGCTCGAAAAATCACTTTAGACGACAGCCACTAATGGCATCGACCTCAGAGAGTGTACACGTTCAGAGTGGCTTTCTGGCCTGGGTTTAGTCCCGTGTGTGTGTGTGTGTGTGTGTGTGTGTGTGTGTGATGGACAGCGCTCATGCAGAGGCCCATGTCGCCGGAGAAGTTAATTTATATATTTATTATATCACATCTGCTGTGCGTCGCTGCGAATGGAGAAAAAAAAATACTTTACATGGTCTGAATAGTTTATTGCTGCTTAAAAGAATGGATTTTTTTCCCAGCGCACTTTACAAGGTTAAATCATCAGTGTATGGACTCGGGTTTCAGTGACGCATTCCTCCAAAAGCGTTTATCGTGCCAGCGGAGGCTGTTTTCAAACTGCGGCTCTCTCAATGACCGCACAGCTTTGCATTCATTTTGCTCACTAAGCTAATAAGAACTGTGTGTGCGTGTGTGCGTGTGTGTGTGTCTGGCTAAGCTTTATTGCCCGCCTTTCGGACCAGAAATAGTAGTAGGACAAGGTTTCCTTTGATGAGGGAATTAGTGCTCCATTCTCTCGCTATTATTCATTGCGCGCTGGAATATGTAAGTAGCCGTGGGTGTGAAAAGGAAAAGCCGCTCCCGTAGCAAAGTGGTCCCCTTGTTTCCTTCAATAGCGATCTATGAGATGATAAACCGCTTAATACACTGAACTAATTGGATGAGAGTAAAAGAGACGCGGGGGAATTAAGACGCGCCCACGGAGGGAGAGGGGAAAAGGAGGCAGGGGGTTCGGGAAAGTGCGAGTGGGGGCCCCCAGTCATTCAGGCTTTTCACTGATTTTTTTTTTTTTTTTTCCCTTCTTCTCCGCGACTCCAAAAAGGGAGACGAGAGCCTCATCAAAGCGCTTTTAGTGCCTTCAGCACCCGGCCAATCCAATCGAGCCGCGGCCGGAGCGAGAGGCGCAAAAACCCGCGTCGTGCTGATTATCATCCGCTCCGGACGCGACTCAAGAAATTCACAATCAAGTACAAAAGAAAAGTTGATCTGAGATGGATTTTCTGACTCCAGCTCGCCACTGGTGATGTGATGATAAATGTTTTTATCCCGGCGACAAATGTTACGATTATAACCCAAAACTTCTGCGTTCTTTCCTCCTTTTTTTTTGCGTCATTATAAAATATTAATAACAAACTTGTTGCTTCGGTTCTCACTCGAGTTTCTCTATTTTGCCCTCAATGTCACCTTCCTATCAGTAATTACATTGACAAAAAAATATAATAATTACGAGATAAATGAATTCTTGATAATCTTAAATGGAGGTGGAGAAGCGGCCTGTCCTCCAGAGCTTTGCCTGGTCAACATCATCCACTGGAGCTGCAGAGAAAATAGGTTTCTTTTCTCCCCCCTTCTTAATGCCCTCTTTGAACAGATTCTGCTGCTCTTGTCAGGCAGCATGGCGTGTCAGATGTTTAATATGGACTTCTAGGAGTCTTGAAAGATAGATGGAGAGATTGGTAGAGAGAGAGAAGGAGAGGGAGGGAAGGGAAGGTAATGGAAGGGGGGTCCTAAGCGCATGGAGTTAGTGAGAATAAATTATGTGAAGAGTCACAGAGAGGGAGAAAGAGAAAGACTGGTCTTTCTTCCAACCCATCTTCATAAAGCTTTATTTCCATTTGCACTGATCCTGCGTGTTTGTGGTTTGAGTCGGATTAGCGGCTGTAAAACAAGGAAAGGGAACCCTTTTCACCACGAGGAGAATAAAGAAGGAGAAGAAGGGAAAATTAATCCTAGAGGTAATTTCACGCGATTTGCCTCGACACCATGGACGGGTCAGAACGGCTTGGCTGAAAGGAGACCCGCATTGATTGCTGTAATGGCGGAGAGGGTTTCAGGGAGGGAACTCAATCCAGAGAAAAGACATTCTGATAAACCGGTTGTTACTTCATTAATAAGAAAAGACTCGGGCGGATTTAGGAGGCATTACACAGAACGAGTTCAATTTGCGGCCTCTTAAACTTCTCCAAGCGTGTTTTGTTAACAGGTGGAATTGAAAAAGCTCCATGAATATAAGCACGACTTAATGGAGCGAATAATCATCTCTTTACCCCCACACACACACACACACACACACACACACACACACACACACACACACACACACACACACACACACACACCCCTTCTTTTACACGTTAAAGCACTACCCACGAACAGCAATACTTTTAGAAATAATAGTAAAGCGCAAATATATATTTTCTGCCGTCCGTAAAATTGCCAACTTCGCGTTTCTCTGCATTAATAACTCGTTAATAATACAGGCACGACTTCTTTATAAACTTGTCTCGTACAGAATGATCTTAATTACAATAAAATAGCGTGTATTCATCAAAAGAAATCTTAAATTATATTGCTTCTGTACTTTATTTTTGAATGCATGCTGTACATTGTGCAGATGTTTTTTTTTTTTTCTTCTCGTATAACTGAATTAAACAATAGAAATAATAAAAAATGATATTAACGGTCAAATAATAGTTAGGGGGTTCCATCAGATTAATTCATCAGATTTATTTATACTTTATTATTATTATTATTATTATTATTATTATTATTATTCCACGTGGGTCGGTCACCCCGCACCCCCCACCCCCCTCCACAAAAAAAAACAAAAAAACAAACAAACCCACATGAGTCTCTGGTGGAACAGCAGTGTGTGTCCTGCTGTGGATCTGAACAGTCCACAGGATAGACATAAATAATCATCTACAAAGCTAAAATTCTGTGAAATGAACATAAGTCGAGCTCTACTAGGAAACATTCATACAATACTACATCAAGTGAATTTCAACTTCAATGTTTTCAAATGTACAACTTTTTTTACGCTTAAGGTTCAGTCCCTTACCCCAAATTCAATTTATCATCTTTACAGTGCTAAGTGTGTGTGTGTGTGTGTATTTATATATGTATATGTATGTACAAATAGGCTACTCTTAACAGATCAATGATTATGCAGTCTGAACTCCATCACTGTCCTTTTGAAGATATTGGTTCATTTTCATCCAGAAGATCATAACACATGAGATGGAGGAGAAATCTTCACTGAGAGGATGGGAGGTGTTTTTTTTTCTTTTTATATTTTTCATGTTGATTTGGTGGAATTTGGTGATGGTGCAAAGTTCCCTTTGGCATATTGACCCCCTCCTCTGGCCCCACACTGGAGCTGATGTTTCTTGCAGGGGAGAAGATGTTTCTATTTTGTGTGTGAGTGCTCTCATCATATCCCTGACCCAAAAGAAAAAAATAAACAAATTGAGTGACTTTCAAGTACAGCTTGACTGGCTGTCGCTCGCCAGCGTAGCTACATTGCAGTCTGGGGTTCGGGTCGTTGAAGGAGGATGTCCAATACGATGGGTGCTGTAACAGTGCATCACGCCTCCAGGGCTCCGACAGCTTGTGTGTGGTGTGTGTGTGTGTGTGTGTGTGTGTGTGTGTGTGTGTGTGTGTGTGCTGTTGCACTGTGGATTTGGTCATGCTTTATTATTATTTTTTTCAGTAAGTGGTTTGTTTTTCAGAGCGACAGCTTCAGCAGACTTCCTTCCCCGTAGCGCTGGTGGGCAGAATGTTCAGCTGAGTGATCTGGGCCGAGTGTTCTTTTGCTTTAAGACGTAGCGCGGCGATGCTCGATGCTCGGCGGTCGGCAGCTGTGGAGGTCGAGGAAGAGGACGAGGCGGTGGGCGGGTCAGACAGTCCGGCGGGTGGCTGCACCGGACTCTCCACCGGCGGCGTGGCCTGGCGCAGGAGAGCGGCGGCCGTGGAAGCGCTGGTCAGGGGACCCATGCTGGAGAAAAGTCTGAGCAGAAGAGTCAAGCTGATTAGAAAATTCTAAAGAAAAGAAAAAAAAAAAAATACATTCCATCATGCAGACGTTCCTTAACTTCTTTAGAGGTCATTATTAAAGTGTTGCACTTTCTAGCTGTGATCGTGATCAAGCAGGCCTACCTGCCAAAAGTGGGTCCTATGAAGGCTGGATGGCGAAACATGGCTGTGCCCAGGAAGGTGCCTAAGCCGAGGGGCGTGGCCGGAGGAAGTGCAGAGCTATTATGTGGTGGCGCCAGTCCTGGGAAAGCGGCGGCGGCTGCTGCGGCGGCGGTCCAAGCCGACTCCAGAGCCGGGTGTGGGTGAGGAGGGAACGGGCCTCCCTCTAGATAGTGACTCAAGGGGTGAGCTGCAGCCAGCGGACCAGGGAATGGCAGACCTGGAGGATGAGACTGAACTCCTGCTTTCTCTCTCTTTCTCCATTTTGCTCTACGGTTCTGGAACCAGACCTGGACACAAAGAACGGCTTCCGTTAACGGACACGGCCTGGTTTAGTTTACATCTGAAAAACATGATCAAACGTTTGTCTGGGTGTCGTGAGTCATATCGTCATCTCACGGTAGCTTCCTGAGTTCACTTTGTATCCAGAATTGCGTAGCACGCTCTGCATGCTTGTCTGAGCATGACACTGTAATCCGTCTGCAATATTTGCTTCTCTTTAATGAGGTGACAAATAGGCGGAAAGTCAAGGGTAATTACATGACCCTGAGCCCTGCTCCCTTATGGTCTGTTAGCCTAACTTTGCTAATTAAAAGCTGGTTTTCGGCTGCAGCGAGGGGAAAAAAACGGGGTGGAGTACGGTAATTAAGAGCTTTGTTCACAAAGGATTTGGGATCTAACGGCTTGAACGGGGGGCAGTAACAATTAATACACTTTAAATGAAAATTCCTGAAAATGCAAGTGACTTTGAAAGGGTATTTAACTTTCCCACGGGAGCCCCAACTCATCACTGCACTGTGTGTGTGTGTGTGTGTGTGTGTGTATGGCCTACGGCCTACTACAATGCCAGGGCTTGGAGACGAGTGTGTTCGCAATGAGGACTTTGTCAACACTGACTCTATCTCACACACACACACACACACACGGAGGCTTTTTTGCATTACAGGGCCCCTGGGGAATTTATGAGTTTTATCACCTCCTGATCGGCCCATTAAGTGATTTGTTCATCCGCAGGCCCAAACAGACATCTGTTGTTTTATGTTGGCAATAACCCTGACATGTGTGTGTACTGTTTCTCTGGTTATGGGAGTGGAGCTTGATCATGCAAGCTTTGAATAGGCTGGATTGGAAAGGAGGAGGCGGAGGAGGAGGGTGGTGGTAGTGGAGGGCTGGAGGGGGCGACAAACACCTTTAATAGTCTCACTTGTTCCAAGTGCAAAGCATCGGATCAATGCTGGTCTATTACAATCACAAAATGGGAAATCAAATAGCATTATCCTCACACCCTCCTCCTCCTCCTCTTCTTCTTCTTCATCTACCTCCAACTCCATCTCCTCCTCCTCCACCCGCACAGGGGCGATGAGAATTCAAACACCATTTTCTCGCTGGAATAGCAGTGTTTGCTCTTGCGCTAAGTGCGCTTTTACGGACTGCGCGCGTCCGTCTGCGTAATTGCCGTTAAAACGCTCGCTCCATTGCATGTAATAACTTTGGATAACAGGAGAGATCTCCGGCGTGACGTCGGGGAGTCGTTTAACACTGCTGAGGCTACACTTTCAAATGAAATTAAATATAGGCCATTAGCCAGATAGAGAACAAGCCGCTTAGCGCAATTCCCCCGGAATTCACGGAAAACTTAACGCTCCACTAATACATCAAATAAATAACCAGGAACATGAAGGCGGCTTTCACTGAGAACACCTGATGATTATACACACGAGGAGTTTTTTTTCTTCTCTTAAATCTCCAAAGAATCAAACCATGTCTTTCTAAGAATACTTTCAATTCGGAAAAAACAACATCCTTTTTTTATTTCCTGTCTAATTACAGCGTTTATTATTCTCTCTCTCTCTCTCTCTCTCTCTCTCTCTCTCTCTCTCTCTCTCTCTCTCTCTGTGTGTGTGTGTGTGTGTGTGATAGATAGATAGATAGATAGATAGATAGATAGATAGATAGATAGATAGATAGATAGATAGATAGATAGATAGATAGATAGTATAACTATTGAACGCATAGTTTCATAGAAAGTAAATAAATATTTTCAAATGCACGGATTGTTATTTTTTTTTAAGAAGGTATAAATAATATATAAATATTTATCAGGTGTGTTCAGTAGATCAGCTCGAGTCTATAATACTGTAATAATCATTAACTATACTGTAATAATGTGATCTGATGGGTATAGTGATAATTCATCAATCTAATTACCTGAACACGCGCCTCGGTGAGGTCCAGACGCATCGCGAGCTCCTCTCTGAAACAACACACACACACACACAGATTTAACATCTCAATCAGACACAGACGAAATAAAACAAATCAAAAATAGATTTAGTATTGTACAGTTGTACAATCTTTTTCTTTCTCTCTGTCTCTCACACACACACACACGTTTTTCCCCCTGTTTTATTCTCTCTTTATTTCTAAAAGCTTTAAATACATAATGACGGAAATAATGGCGATTCAAACTATAGGCCTTGACAGGAACCGCATCACCATTTAGCATTTTGGAAGAGAATGGATGCAATTACAATTACGATTGAAAAGAAAAACGAGCCACATCGATTTAAAAAAATATATAAAAAAAGACAATAAACGCCACCGATTTATAAAAAAAAGGAAAAGATTATTATTATTTTTAAAACAATTGTGTGTTCTATTGCTATATCTTTTTTTATAATTATAAAAGCATGATTTTGTAAAATATGATGTTCGTGAATATTCACTGGAAAATGTCAGGTAATATACAAATCAACTAAATAATTTTCATTTTATTTATTATTATTGTTGTTTCATGCTGTGTGCCTCGAAGCCGTAACAAATATAAATGACATTTGTGTGGGAAAATTTAAGATTTTTCCAACTGCGTTTCCTAATTTATCACATGCGCACATTTCTGTGTTTAAAAAAACGCGCATTGTGAAATTTTCTAATTAATTTCTAATATGTCCAGATTTGTAGAAACTGGTGTTTTATTAACTCTCGGTTACAGAAATAATATTTTTAACATACGAGTATAAATACATTTAATAAAGTTCACGAATAAAATGCACATTTTGGGGGATTGTTTTTTAAATAATCATCTACATTTTATGGAGAATTTTAGCTGGAAAAATGTTTAGAAATGCAGCAGAAAATCGTGGTTGGGTTTGAATGCTGCATGGTGTTCATTATTGCTCTATAATAATAATAATAATAATAATAATAATGATTATTATTATTATTATTATTATTATTATTATTACTATTATTATTAATATTAATATTAGTAGTAGTATTGTTAATGAGTACATCCGTTTTTTTGGTTGGACGTTTATAAAATAATTTGTACAGAGTATTGTTAATAGTTTTTGTTTTTGTACAGATGTGAGAATTTAGTATTTCTTAAACGTATGCAATTTTTATCCATTACTACAAATTATTATTGTTATTATTGTTATTATTATTATTATTATTATTATTATTATTATTATTATTATATGAGGGTTAGGTGTGCGTACCTGGTGAACACATCTGGATAGTGGGTCTTTTGGAAAGCCCTTTCCAGCTCCTCCAGCTGGTAGCTGGTAAACGTGGTTCTGTATCTCCTCTGCTTCCGCTTCAGCATGCCTTCCTCCGAGTCGCTGCCCGCAGACAGGCACACGCTGTCCTCGCCGTCCTTCACGTCTGTGTCGTTACGCGGGCTCGGCTCGTCCTTGGGCGATAGGCCGTGCTCGGCTCCGCACGTCTCCTCCTCTTCTTCCTCTTCTTCCTCCTTCACCGCGTCCTCCTCGAACTTGAGCGCCCCGAGCTCGGCCAGCTCCGGGCTGCTGCGCGCCTCCTCCAGCCCGCTGAACGGCGCGTTCTCCCGGTACGACTTGCTCCGGCTGATGCTCACCTGCGGCGCCTGGCTGATCTTCATGCCCTCGCAGCCGGGATCACCTTTCTCCCCGTGCTCCTGAAACACTCTGCTCGTGTCCAGGTATTTGCCCCCGGGGCCGTAAAGCCGCCGCAGTTTGGGCGGAAGATGCATGTCCGAGTCAAAGGTGAGGTCTTTACTAGAAACTGAAACAGCAACAATTTTCACAAATTTAACTTCTGTTTTTATTTTTAAAGAAAAAACCTCATTTACTCAGAAATCTACTGTTACTGTTCATACAAGAACATGTGCAGATTAGCTGATGTCTACATCTGGAGCAAAACATTTTCCTGTATACATTTACCTCCAAAATAAAATAATAAAATATATATATATATTAATTTGACACGTGGCTTTGAGAGCTTTAGGTATTTTTTTATATTGACGCAAAAACTGCTACTTAAAATATATTTTTTTAAATAATTAAAAACAATAATTTTAGTAAACAAAAATAAACCTTTCTTTTTTTAACTATAATCTCGGGTTTTTATGCTATAATTCAGTAAACACACGAGGACATTTTATGTTGTTTATGAGTTTTAAACAATAAAATAAATCCAACAAGCAACAATTTTAACAATCGGCGTTATTTCTTGAATTTCTCTACGAATGTCTCGTTAAAAAATACAAATAAAAAACAGCTTATTACATAATAATAATAATAATAATAATAATAATAATAATAATAACAATATAAATTTAATGTATGAATATATTGCTAATCTCATAACTTTGCCCTTGTTGTACGGCTGATGGAGTGTTTGGACACACAGCTCCTGGAGATGTGGAGTTTGAAGGTGTAACCAGGTCTGATCTCCTGATTATTTATTAAAACATATAACACGTTAAATATAAATACATAAAAAAAAAAATAAACAGCGCACGGGTTACTGTTAAAGCCGGAAAAGTCCACGAGATGTTCATGTTTACGAGTTTCCATGTTCTGATTTCAGGCAGGAGGAAATTTCAATGTTCTTTTCGAGAAAAAGGCGATGGAACCTCGCTGAGTTTTAAAACAGTTTTTAAAATGTTATTTAATAGATTGAGTGCACACACACACACACACACACACACACACACACACACACACACAAACACAAACACAAACTGCTAGGAGATCGGGAGTGAGTGTATGAGTGTGTGTTGGAGCGTGTAAGAGTGTTTGAGAGTGTGTGTGTGTGTGTGTGTGTGTGTGTCGTACCTTCTGAAGGTTGCTCGTGCTCCGGCCGCGCGGTTAAACTTTGCGCGCCCACCAGTCGGACTTTGCAGGGGCTCCTCCGGCCCAAAATGCTCTCGATGCAGTAGGAGGACAAGACGGTCGGAGATTTGCTTTTACACTCACTTCTGTCGCGCGCATCGTCGTCGAACTGACTGCTCATTTTTATCTTTCTCTCGATTTCAGCTTCTTTTTCTGTCTTCGGCGATCAGAGAAGTTCCAGGTTGTAACAGTGCGAGCGCTCTGTACCCTCTGTGCTCCTGTAACCCGAGGTGCGTCTCTCTCTCTCTCTCTCTCTCTCTCTCTCTCTCTCTCTGGCTGCGAGAGTGTGTGTGTGAGAGAGTGTGTGTGTGTGTGTGAGTGTGTGTGTCGGTGTGTAATGGTTAAGTGTGTGGAGCTCCTCAGCGCTGCAGCTCCTCTCTCCATTCCGCCGCACTGACGTGGAGCGACAATCTGATTGGCTCCCGGGGGGAAAAGGGGGATCTTTCAGTTTTCTCATTAAAGTTCACCAGCCTGAGAAACTGACATGAGTCCAATAAAACCGACTTCACAGTTCAATTACATTAAAACGAGCAGCATTTTTACATCCGACAAAACAAAAGAGGTTTGATGTCCTTACAAATATCTACTAATGTCAGATCGCAGGGGGTGGGGGGCGTGGCTTCGGGGTTTATAAACACAATTAAACTGTTATTACAATTTTTTTTTTGGCTTGGAGGAGTAAAGTAAATTAGAAGAGAGAAAATAATACGTGATGACCTATCTATCTATCTATCTATCTATCTATCTATCTATCTATCTATCTATCTATCTATCTATCTATCTATCTATCTCATCATATTTATTTGCAAATATATTATTACGACCGTCATAACAAATAATATTTATAACTGTTATTATTATAATATTTTTTTACAATGTACAACATTATATAATAGAAACATTCTCCCACTGTGGACTGTATTTCAGTAATATTTATATAAAGATATAAATATGTGAGATGTATCAGATATCAGAACACCTATAAGATGGTAGCAGGTTGGTGTTGAGTGCTTCTGGTTGCCTTCCTCACACTTTGGTAGCCTTTCTAACAGACTGCTAGCCCTCCTCAGCCCCCCTAATTGCCTGTCCTCTCTGGAGCGATCAGATAGTCTCAGATGGTTGAAGGTGGTGATAATGGCCTGCAGGTAACTGGACTCAGGAGCCTGGAGAGGTTGATTGAGAAGTCTATTTAACCTGCTGTGGATGGCGTGACCCTGCTCAAAAGGATCTTTTTTTTTTTTTTTTTAGAATTCAATCCTGAAACTTCAACAAGCTACAATTTACTCTCTCCATTCAGCAGACTATAAGGAGCTGTGCAGCTCTGTTACAGCCCGAGAAGAGGCACATCAAGAAATAATTATGAAATACCCAGAAAACACTCAAGCTAGTCTACGTTATGACCTTAATTTTGGCCTCTGAAGATGACTGCCTGTTTGTTACACTGCGATCGAAGGAGGTTTCTAAATGTTGGTTAAAAAAAATCTTGTAAATGTTTCATGCCTGTTTTTCTTGCGCATTGTGACCACGAGTCTGCAGCCTGTCCTTCGTTTACAATCATCTACAAGTCAATGTAATTAATATCCACAAGCAGTAAGCAGTAAATCTGTGCCACAAATACACTCCTGCTCCAAAACTTCTGGGGCATTTGTAAAGCAGATCAACAGACTAATGACAATAATAACAATATAAAACGGTTTTTCCCCCTCGGTCCCAAACAGCCGCGCAATACAGACCCGTATTTAAAGTCACTATGTAATTTGGGGCCACAATTTGATTCATTTATACGCACTCTGTTATTAACCCAAGAAAAGAAATGTCAGGGACTATTACCGCCAGCAGGATATCCGCGCTTTGTTTAAATGCACTAATTACAAGCACACACGTTCAGAGAGAGCGAGAGAGAGAGAAAGAGAGAGAGAGAGAGAGAGAGAGAGAGAGAGAGGAAGATGGAGAGGAAGACAAAATGCGCAATTTTCACATATTTAATTTTCCGTGGTCTATTTAGCACAAGGCGCGCGGACCACTTGTTCTCCTTTTCCTCCAATTCCCCTGATGCTACTGGGTGTCATATTTTCACAACAAGTCTAACTTGATAATTTGTACAACAGTCTATGTTATGAGTGGCGTGGAAACTAATACTTGCTGTTCTGCTTTGTTTTTTTTGTTCCATTTCAGAAATTTAGCAACTTCCTGCTGCTGCTGCATGGACTCATGGACTTGGAGGAAAACTTACTGATGGTGCTCCACTGCATCTGCTGTGATCTGAACGCTATTTAAAGGTACAGCATGGACATTTTCCCAGATAGAAATCATCCCCAGAGTGAAGGTTAAAACACTGATGACTGATTCCACAACATCGATTGAATATTTTTATTATAAAGGCGTAAAAATGGTTGGAATCGTACTCAAGACAAATTTAGAAAAATAAAAATCTCCAAAAGTATGGAATAAGTTATGGATTATGTAAAAACTGTCCTTCTGTCAAAGCAACACTTATTCTTTTTATAAATTCTTGACGCCATTTCCGTTAATATTCATAGGAAAATTCGTTTAAATTAAATAAATACATATATAATAAATAATCTGTTTTCGATATGGACTTCATCCAGTGGTGTGGAAAAGTCTGAAGAATTAAAATCTTCCAGCTCAATGATTTGCAGCTCTGCTTTTTTCCAAAAGATTTCATTTTCAAACCAAACCCAGCAGATCTGATCGGCCTAATCAAGTCCACTGATTATCTGAAGCAGACGTCGGATTTCTGGAATTTGGAACTCAGTTCTGGAGTAAGCATGGATCTCCTGGAAGGTTGGTGATCACTGATTTCTTGTCTGCAGGAGCCCAGAGGCCCAAATGCTTTGAATGTTTTGCTTTTTTGCATGCAGTGCCCTCTGCTGGCAGTTTGGCAGTATACTGAATAGAGGTGCATGGAGTATCCTATAAAAGTCTGCAAATGTTCCCCAACCTGAACCCTGGCTTTCTGTGAGTGTTGAATATTTATTAGGGATGGAAATGTACATGGTGACGCGTCTACATTTATTTATAAGACATTTTATTGTTTAAAATTTGATGCACTTTCCCAGGAACACAGAGTCCATCACAGGGACAGACCCTAACCCTAACCCAGACTTACTGTTTTATGCAATTCAGGTTTGCAGAATAAAGATAAACATCCATGACTTATTGTATAATATTCAACACTTATTATATCTGCATGCATTTCTTTTTTACAGCATATGATCTCTTTTGGATTTTGATTCAGGAACATTTTTCCTTCTTTTACAAAAGGAAATGTAATAGTCAGAATTTGGTGTATTGAGGCAGAACTGCGGTCAAACAGGATTCATGTTAGATATTTGGTCGAGGTGTTTGATGCAGTTTTCCCACCTTTACATTCTGCACTGATTTCAGAACACATTACTTTTTTGTGATAGAAGAGGAAGAGTTTTATTATTTGCCATTAGCACTTCACCCTAAGGGTCTGATCACACAATAACTGTATTCATTTTATTAATAATTTATAAGTTAATATATATTAAAATGTTTATATTTTGTTTAATAATGTACACAACATTAACAATGATATAAACCCGACAATGAAGGTGTTGGTATTTAATGAAAAGATTCGAGGAATTTGGAGCCACATAAACCTTATACCTGTTAGTAACGTTTTATAGGTCACTTAAAATTTACATTAAGGTGATTTGCACATGGAATTATATAAAAAACAGTATAAATAAATATTATTCCTGTTTACAGTGACCTGACCTAATTGATGTTTTTTATATTCCATAATCCTAATTACACATAATCTCAGTCAAATTACAGAAAAAGCCAATGATGTAGCTATAAATCAGTATCTATTTGTGTCTCTGATCATGACCTTTAACCCTCCTTAACTCCGTTCTGTCTCAATCTACATGTAGATACATCGCATCAGCAAAATAAAGAAATGTAAATAAAAATAAACCCCGATATAAACGCATGCAGACCATGTAAATCATATGATAGAAAATTATTCATTAAAATCCAAATATTGTTGTGCTGAAGGTTTTTGGGTCAAAGCCCTTCCGTGTGAGGAAGAAGTGTAAAGCCAGGACAATGACGTCATTCCATTTGCACAAAAAAACTAATAAAACTTAGTGGTGACGAAATAGGAAAGGAAAGTGAATATGAATAGGGAGGAAAAGGAAAGAAAAGGAAAGAGAAATCGCGTGTAGCGCGCGTGGGTTCGGGTCTGTTCTCACGACTGACCGTCTGCTCGCAGTCTTTAGTCGTCTGGGAGTCGTTCTGCTGACAGTTACTCCAGTTTCTGTGACTTAATTGGATGCTGCTCAGAACAAAAAGAGAAGGAGAGAGAGAGAGAGAGAGAGAGAGAGAGGAGACGAGCTTTCCGACGCGCGCGTAAGCAAAGTTAATTAGCGGTTATTAACACTGCGCATAATGAGGGTGCGAGGGAGTCAATTTAACGACTTTGTTAGCCCAAGTTTAGAATGACAGGCGATGATCGCAACAACAATAGCGATCCCGAGCGCGAGCGATCATCTGTAATTTTCCAACCGCAATACGCTCTAATAAAAAACAAAAGCACTCTAATTTCGCTCAACTGACTCGATCATTCGAATTTATTGAGGAGAAAAAAGGGGGATGACTCAAACATGCAAACCCAAGACCACCCTTTCCTCAAAGACTCCATGCTGCAGAAGCGTTTTATTTATTTAGCCTTCACACTTTAGCTTCTGCTCTGATCACTTCCTGTCCAACACAAACACAGAGAACGTGGACCACAGAGTCACAGAACCTCCGCGTGAAATGTAAAATACTTTGGCTAACAGGAAATGACGTTCATTAGATGATTAATTGGATCAGATCTTAAACATCAAATTCTCCAGTCTCGGCATTACTCATGACGTCATGTGTAGGTCAGGTGTAAGATCAGGTCAGGTGCACATGCTGCCAAATCTTTATCTGATCAGTTTGGGTCTGTGTGTTTGGTGTAGCCTCAGGTTCTGCTTGGCTGACAGTAGAGGAACCCAGAATGATCTGCTGTTGCAGCCTCAAGGCTCAGCATGGTGTCCATTCTAGGATGGTTTCTGCTCAACACTGATGAAATATTCCAATCAACAAGCTCTTGATCTGCGTGGTTTTTTTGAGTTGTGTCTCTGCCACATGATTGGCAGGTTGGATAACTGCACAAATGCTCAGGTGTCCAGATGTTGCTTTAATACTGTTTATATGAACCACAAAAATACCCGATGGATCTGATCTGCTACTAGAAGGTTTGTACTTCAGGTTTATGGATCATTGGTAGTTCCCAGTGTAGCAAAACAACATCTGTCCATCTGATATTTTGGTTCTCACAGTCAGCGGTTTGTTCCGTGGGTTCTTTTTGACCCTGATGTTCACCATAAATGGTAAACTTATAAATGGAATAATGATTTATTCGCTCGTATTGACATCATGTGACAAAAGTTTGAACATCATCGTTTGTAGATGAACCCGAGCGCAGGAAGGTGACAGATTTATTCTGTTGTTTTTTTTTTCTTCTTCTCGCCAGCACCACTACAGCTTCTGCCTCATTTTGTCAGTAATCTAAAATGGGCCTGTGCAGAATAGCTGTTGCTCCTCCGCTGGAAGTTTCTTGAGATTGCAAATTTTGCGCATCATTTCATACATGTATATGCGCCTGCTGTAGATTAAAGCTCAGCATTCATATCGACCCCGAGAGCGTGAGGCGAGGTATGGCCCCGGGGTCACACAGGGTCACGAGCCATTTTTCTATTTTCTTTTTCTTTTTTTCCCCCTTTTTTGCCCACACGGCTCTGTCCAAACTCAATATAATAAGCTTTACAGGTGACCCTGTGAGCGCGCGCGCGGTCACCACTTACTATCAAAATCAGACCACCATCATCATCATCATCATCATCACCAACACCAACACCACCATCACCAACACCACCACCACCACCATCACCACTATCATCACCAACACCAACACCACCATCACCAACACCAACACCAACACCAACATCACCATCATCACCACCACCAACACCAACATCACCACCATCACCAACACCACCACCACCATCATCACCACCATCACCATCTTTACCACCACCAACACCAACATCACCATCATCACCACCACCACCACCATCACCACTATCATCACCAACACCACCATCACCAACACCAGCACCAACATCACCATCATCACCACCACCAACACCATCACCAACACCAACATCACCACCACCAACACCAACATCACCAACACCAACACCACCACCAACATCACCAACACCATGATCACCAACACCACCAACACCAACAGCAACATCACCATCATCACCACCACCAACACCAACATCACCAACACCACCACCACCACCACCACCAACACCAACATCACCAACACCAACATCACCAAAACCACCATCACCAACACCATCATCACCAACACCAACATCACCAACACCACGATCACCACCACCACCAACACCAACAACAACATCACCATCATCACCAACACCACCCACCCGGACACACAGCACACAGAGTGTGTGTGCAGCCGCGTTCCTCGTGCGCCTACTGGCCTTTATTGATTAGCAGCAGCGAACAGCCGTGTTTTTTTTTTTTTCTTTTAGAGATCTGAGGTTCTTTATTAAGTTAATCAAAGTAATGCATGCAAATTATACTTCTCCTGAGCTTCAAACTGCATATATATACAGTATATATATATATGATAATGATAATAAATGATAAATTTGTTCTCCCCTCGAATCGGGAGAAGTCCGCTTATTCACTTAGCGTCAATATCGCGCGCGCGTGCGTATCGCCATGCAAATGAAAGCTGATTAGAGTAAATGAGGGATTTCGCTGCTATCTGACCTTGTCTGAGTTTTATGTAAATTGCTGAAAACGACACAATGAAGCAGATGGCATTTAGAAGATATTCATATTGCAAAAAAAAAAATTAATCAACATATTTTTATGAAGAAGGAAAAGGAAAGAGTTTTATTCATAAAGAGACCTGAACCTGTTAGAGGAGAAATGCTAGGCTTGATTCTTAATCATTCTAATTTCCATAAAAGCGAATGCATTGACACGTTTTTAGTTTGTCTCAAGACTTTTACCACAAAATCCTCAAACCGACCAAAAAAAACCTGCTTCAAAACCGATTTAATTATTGTTTAACATTCAATTCCCAATCATGCAGCAGTTTTTTTTACATTGTAAAATCAACATTATATTTATAAATATATAGTTATATATTTTCTATAGTTTTGTTCAACAAGATTTTTTTAATTCAATGACAAATATTTTATAGAGTTGATATTAAAAAAGGAGGATGCATCAATAAAAAAGATGAACTGGGAGCTCGAATGCTGAAGTGTACAGAATTAAAAAAAAATATTTATGATTAAAAATACCAAACATTTTTCAATAATTTGAATACATAAATTTCTTTTAAAAAGTACAGAATCATTAGTTTGTGTTGAAAATAAAGCCAAAGGCAAGTTTAATACTTTATGTGGTCCAAAGCATTGGGACACCTGACTTTTCCAGTCATATGTGATTCCTGGAGGCACATAATTGTGGATGTCTTGGAATGCGGTGGCATGAGATTTTCCCTTCACCTGAACTAAGAGACCAAAAACTATTCCAGCATTACAAAGCCCCTGTGCACAAAGCCAGCTCCATTAGAATGTGATTTACATGGGTTGTTGTTAAAGAGCTCTTTCTTTAGAGCTCTAAACCCTATTGAACATCTTTGGGATGAATGTGAACACGGACCTCCTCACCTTCTCACCTACATCACTACCTGACTTTACCAACACCTTTGTAGCTGAATTAATCTGCACAAAACCTAGTGGAACATCTTTGCAGTAGAGTGGAGGAGAAATACGGAGTAAATGTGGAATGGGATGTTCAAAAAAATCACATACCAGTTTTCACACGTGCCCAAAGATTATATAAACTCGTATGATAAAAAATAATAATAATAATATTTATGTATATCTTAAATAACGTCATGTGTAACATGTTAAACATTTTAATTTAATCAATCATGTCTCTGATAATTAATAAAGTCTTTTAGTCAGTAATTGATTAAAAAAGAGGTTTTAGTGCCATCTAGCGGACTAATGTGGAAAAAAACCTGATTCCTGCAGTTCCTGTGATTTAATTGGAAGGTCTGGTTAGAAAGCAGATAAGCAAATTATGATAAATTTTTCAAGACCGGGATATGTCGGTGTGTCTTTTCTTCAGCTGGTAGATCAGATATAATGTCCAGCAGTCCATCGAGGACTTCATCTCAAATGAAATTAGCTTCCTGGGGGGGTCAGAAATAGGCATTCATGTGTTTGCTGTGACAGTAATGGCTGTAGTGTTCAGGTGAGTCCAGTCCTCCATGTGAAGCCATTTTATTTCATTCTCTCTCTCTGTCTTTCTCTCTGTCCTTCTCTGCGCTCATCAGGACACCTTGTCTGACTCTAATCATATTTATTTTTCCACAGCCGAAAGGGGACCGGGTGGGGTCAGACTTCAGGATTGCGTATGGATGCTTTAATTTGGTTCTCCATGTGAAGGATAGAAATGTGTCTGCATGAGAGCAGCTACAAATTAAACTTCTGTTCAGCACAACAGTGCAGCCAGGGGGGTTTTATAAAGGATAAAGCGCAAGACATCATTAGGTCCGGGGTGACCCGGAGACTCAGAGGCTTGGCTCTGAAGATCTTCAGACACATTTACAGCAAGAAAAGCGTTCAGATCCATGTCTAAGGGTCTGATCGACTCGGTAGGGGGGCAGAGAAGAATTTAGTGAAGCTGTGCAATCTATATTGGATTTATTCCTGTTGTGCGTACAGGTGTGTGGTGCTCCTGCGGTGAGGAAGTCAGAGCAGTCAATTCTGTGTGGATGTGGAGGTCACGCCGGGGTCGCACTCGGAGCCCCCCGACCGCCATCACTTCACTCAACACGCTTCTGTCTCTCTCTTCACCTCCCTCCCTTATACATTTCTCTCCACATAGGATTGCAGGGAACATCAATGACTCCTGAAGCTGTTTTCAGCTCTCTGCATCCCTGCTGCTGTGGGATCTCACCGGCTGCATGAAAACCTGGAGATTATACGCATGCACTCAGAAAGAAAACACTTTTACCTGCTAACTTCAATTAGATTTCAGAGCTTAAGCTTGAGGTCTTTACACTCATATTATACACCATAGGACAATTTAAAAAGGAAAACCTACACACAATTGATGAAAACTTGTCCAAAGACAAGGAAAAGGTGCAGCATGCTGTCATCAGGCCTGAGAGTATTTCAGCTTCTACAAACCACCAGTTCAGTTTAAGGTTCCTGTCTGATGTAACTGAGAAACTGGTGCAGCCAGTGACAATAGAATCTCCATCTTAAGTGATTATGCTTGTATTTGTTTGTGTGTGTGTGTGTGTGTGTGTGTGTGTGTGTGTTTACGCCTTATTTATTTATTTATTTATTTATTTATTTATTTATTTATTTTAACAAAATGCATCTGTATAACCAAAAGATTCTAAAGCAATTTTCTCCGTGGGATGAGTGTGTAATCTTCTATTTGGTGACATTCTGATGTGTAAGAAACTAGGAGCGTGCATGTGTGTGTGTGTGTGTGTGTGTGTGTGTGTGTGTGTGTGTGTGCGTACTTTATATCTCAGTGAGGCCTTTTTGGGGAAAAAAAAAATCTGATGTACCAGAATCTGCAGCTTACTTGTAGAATTCTAAAAGTGAGCCCCCTTTTGGGTGGATGGTCCTCACAATGGCATTCTGTGTGTGTATGTGTGTGTGTATGTTTTCATATCTTATGAAGGAATATGTGACACCTTTACAGGGTCCCCATGAGGATATCTGCTGTACCAGAATCTGCAGCTTGTTATTTACTTCTGGAAATCTAAAAGAGCCTGCCTTTGGGTGGACGGTCCTCACAATGACCTTAAGACAAACTCTGTGTGTGTGTGTGTGTGTGTGTGTGTGTGTGTGTACAGTGCTTTAATGGCCGAAGTGGGCGATGGAGGGGAGAAATGTCAGCGAGGGCGCTGTTTAATGACTCCAGAATAATTCCTTCCTCATTAGCGTGAGCTCTGAGGATCCACCAGGGCTTGAACCACTGGAGCACAGTGCGCCGCAACAGTCTTTATCTCTGTATTATTGCATTTGCATAACATTACAGCCCCCGCATGAGACAGAGAGAGAGAGAGAGAGAGAGAGAAAGAGAGTGAAAGATTGAGAGTGAGTCCACTCCGAAAGGCCGTCTGCACTTCGTTTTAAAAGGGTATAGTGGACGTCCCTGCAAATCTAATCAGAAGTAAGTGGAGGTGGTGGAGACGCGGCAGCAGTAGGAGGTGAGTGCACACAATAAGTGACATGCGGAGGAAGAACTTTCCAGTGTTATTAGAATCATTAGACCACCTTTTTTCGAAGCAATATGGCAGAAGCTGTCAGGATCTGATTCCGTACGTTGCTGTGTGTCCTTTTAAACAGGAAGTCAGAGTGACTGCGGGTTGAATAAATGCGTGACCGATTGACGTGACGGCAAATATGGTCCGAGATACACACCGCACCACATCTTTCAACAAACCTGATTAGCAAATCAGATAAATACTGAGAACACTGAAAAGATGGCGAGAACCTTTATTACCTTCACCCACCAGGTTTAAGGTGAGATCAAGGCATAAATGTTTGAGTTACGAATTCGTATCAAAAAGTTTGGAAACAATCAAAAAGTTCTGTTTACAAGAAAGTACTTTATTTATCTACGTTTCCACACGATCACCTTCTAAATAGTCCTGTTACACAGCAATGCAGCGCCCCAGTGTTCTCCTGGGACTTGTCCTGGATGTCTTCTTTTTGAAGCGTGTCAAAATGATCTCTGCAACGGTGTCAAAACGGTGAGTCGGATCTTCATCTTCAGGAAGAGGGCAAAGTCCACAGGAGCCGAATCTGCCAAATATGGTAGGACATGGAAGTGAGATCATGTGGATTGTTCTCAGATGATCATCATGCATGAGTTTCCAGATGGTTTCTACATTTTTCAGGTGATTGAGCTCGTTGGAGGTCTTCTTGATTTCTTGTTGTCTTCCAGTGTTGTTCTTCCACTGTTTATATGCACATGTAGCTCAAAACACCTCCAATGACTCGTCGCAGCGTCGCCGTATGTCAAACGTACCTCACGTCCAAACGTCTTTGTGGCAGATCTGCCCAGTTTCAGGCAGAGTTTCACATTTGTTCTTTGTTCTGACTTGCTGTTCATGATGAAATCACAGATGTGGTAATGCACGTGGTTACACCAGTTACACCATTAGCATTGAAACCTCTAGATAGCACCTCGTATGTGGTACATGTTTGAGATTCAGGGCTGCTGAAGGTGATGAGGAGCTACAGAGAAAGATCTGATCTGTCTGAACGCAAGATAATTTGATGTCACTGACAGAGATGGTGATGAAAGTCAGACTTCTGCAACTGTTCGGAAGCAAAACTCTCAAAGCCACAACATACAACCCTGATCTTCTCTCTAATGAATAAACTCCATTCCTTTGAAAAAGGAAGTAGTTTGCAGGAAGACAAAGAGCCAAAAACACACCATGTTTTCTGCTAATGAGCTTCTATTGTAGATCAAGACATGCCTTTGGGGTGGGATTTATACGTTCCAGGGGGCATTTAATAGAATGTTTCTCTTCCTGTACACAAATCCAGACTTTCTTCTCTTCAGCTGAAATCTGTATCCGATCTCCATAGCAGGACTTCAATCTAACACCCTGATCTGATGAATAGAAACGCAAGCCATCCAGGAGCTTTATTTCCAACCTATTTATCAGCATAATGCGTTCGAGGCTCGTATCGGATCGCACGGTCCGATCTTGAAGTCTATCACAGGGCTGGATTTTTTTTTTCCCCTCCAGACTATAAAGAATGCAGCATATCCTATATGTGTTTGAAGGAGAAAAAAAATTAATTTGGTCGTTTTTCTCCCCATGAGGGTGCAGATCAATTTCCATACACTGGCTGGAGATCTTTTCCGTCATTAGGCTTTTGAGCGCAGGGCAGTAAACTGCAGACCAGCGGGGGACTGGATGCAGCTGCCGCTTCACTCTGCCTTTATTCCTGCATCTCTGTCAGAAACGTGCTGGATGCGGGACACCGCAGGAAAACGCTAGATTTACTTTTTTCCTGAAAAAAAAAAAACAATCAGCAATAACATGTGCAATATTAAACAGTCCATTTTAAACAAAATAAAGTCGAGATTTCACGATATGACGCTGATCTAAACTGGATAAACAGAAGAGTAAAAAAAGGAGAAAGAAAGAGTAAAGAAATCAATCATTATTAGTTGATTTAATGCAGATAATATTTTTCAGGCTTCAAATTTTAATACATTATAAAACAGACATTGGCTTTTTTTTTTTAATAAACGATTTGACCAAACATCTGTAGTAGTTATTTGGAGAAATACTGCACATGGGTATGATTATTCATGCTTTTATAATAGTAATATAACTATAATAACCGTACCATTCAACTAGTCTTCAATTATTTGTATAAAAGACATTTATATACCAAGTATGTGATTATTGTAAGGATGCTGTTTGTTAGGAAACTAATGAAATGTGTGATTTTGTGTGTAAAATGTGTCGGATTAAACTTTTATATAAACTATAGATAGTCCCACGTTGGGAGACATTATGTTGTAGTTAAACTGTAATTGAATCTCCTTGTTCAGATCTGTGTTGCATTAAAAACACAAATAGTTTTGTCTAGAGATGTGAAAATCAATCAGAATCCATTCAATCACCTGATTACCATTACGTTTGGAAAGTCCTAAAACTTTGGCCCTTTCTAGTGACCAGGGGCCGGTTATTTGTTCTAATTCCCTTTAACTTCAGCCTGTTTGGGGTTGGACTAAAAAATTAGGAATAATTTCATTCTAACACCATATTTGTCATTTTTGAGGCCCATATTCATATAAGAGATTGTAAGAAGATTGTATGAAAACAGTACGTTAGAAAACTAATGAAATGTGTGATTGTGTGTGTGAAATGTGTTAACAACAAAATTAACAAAGAAAAAAAATGATGTTGTATATACACAATAGGCTGCCAAGATGTACAATCAAATAATCATATATATGTTTACTTGTTAATCTTTTTTCATAAAAGTATGAAACTGTTAGAGGATGATGTTTTTTTGGTTTGATCAACAACAACAGAAATCCAGCTGTTTTATTTTTCTACATCCTTTTGTAGTTCTTACAGACGAGAACCAAAGTGTTATTTATTAGAGATTTTATTTGCATTCTTTTTTTTTTTTTTTTTTTTTTTGACCCAAATATTTTACATTTCTGCAGCAGATTTGACACATCACCCAAAACATGTTTAAGAAAATCTCTTTCCACACTGAGATTGCCCAACACAATGTCCCATCAAAGTGTCTCTTTCCAGACGCTATTCAAAAACCGGTGAGAAAGATTGTTTGAAATTTCGCTTTTTGAAAGTAAAATGGTGTATCCTTCCCCACCTCCTCCTCCATTTTTATTTTTTTTTGTCAAATGACCCATTTACCTTCGAGCACGATGAGAGGAAGGGCGCCGAGGGCGTAGCACAGAGGGGAATGAAGGAGGAAAATTGATTCTGCATGATGATGAAAGGCATAAATAAAGCACAGCAGGGGAAATTCAATGCATAACCAGCAGAAGTTGAGTTCCAGACCAGGTTCCAGCTCCTGATACACACAGACCAGGCAATCACGGGCTGAAGAGCTGCTGATTACCTGGCCGAGAGCTGAAACAGAACTGAACGCTACTGGGCTGAGGATGGTGCACGGTGCACGGTGGACCTGATGCATGTGGTGTGAGGCATAATAAAAATTCTGACATATTAGATGCATACATACAGACTGGAGAAAAACTGTAGGCAATGAGCACAGACTTTCTGAGAATAGGATGTGTATTGTATAAAACAGGGTGGAAACGTGGCTGCTGAAATGATTACACGGGACGTGTAGATGTCTTCAGGCTCGTACAGTTAAAAAAAAACCCTCACAAACACTCATCAGTGAGAAGACATCATCAAGAAGAGTTCCTTTTACCACCCTAAAGGACAGGAACTAACCTGCTCTTTGCTTCATGGATGTTCTACAACATCTTATTTGTATAACAAACTGCTGTGTTATTAAAGGAATCGAACACTTCTGGAAAAAAGTTTTAAAGGGAAAAAAATGAATTTCATGTACTTTGTAAGAATCATTACTGGGAACTGAACACCGTTACAGTGGCTGCGAAAAAGTATTAGATGTTTTTGACACACCTGCATGTTCCATTAGTTTCTGTGCAACAAACTATTTAAAGGCAAAAACACACAGTAACTGAACAGTGAATGAGTGAAATGATGAAAGTTCTGTGGAGTCCAAATGTGAGATTTGTGTCTCTACCAGAAGAACTTGTGTAAGATGGAGAACAGAAGAGAAGATGTGATCAGACTCCCTCACCTTCACACTCACACATGGAGGTGGAAGATTAATAGTTTGGAGTTGTTTTGGAGCAGAGAAAATTCTGGAAAGTGAAAGGAATCCTGAACCATCATGCCTCCCATTCCACACTTCAACACCATGTAGTTCCATCTGGACTGCGGCTCATTGTACAACAAAACGATGATCTGAAGCACACGTCTGAGTTCTGAGTTGTTTTTTAGAGAGCAGACGTCTGGAATGATATCTATCATGGAACCACCTGCCCAGTCACCGCACCTAAATCGTCTTGAACTGCTCTGAGATGAACAAGAAAACTCCAACTAGTGAAAAACATTTTTAGCAGTTATACAGGAGACACTGCAAAGTGTTTCGTCTGACTGTTTGGAGAAACAAACTGTCCAGATGCAGAGAGTGTGTAAAAATAAATTGGAACATCTGGATATTTATAAATTTGTTTGGTTGAAGTACATCTACATATCTTTACATTACAGAGTTTGGTAAATGGAAACATGCATATGTCTCTCAAAAACCATAACTCCTTGTTTCCACACTTTTAACACACACTGTATCTGCTGAAGAACTAGACAGCAGGCTTACTAATAGACTGAATATTTAATTTATGCATGAGTTTATTTAGAAGATAAAAAACTAATCTGGCATTAATGTATGTTAAAAACATATCACGAGACGTGACTGTGATCAGGAATTGTCCTGTTTTGTCAGAGTTTATCTTGGCTTCCAGTAAAGACATTTGTTTGCACACCTCTATCTTCTCCACCCACCAAAAAAAAAAAAAAAAAACCTGCTGACGTCACGTGCAGTCTGAGCTTAATTAAACCCATATTGAGAAAAGCATAAATTGAGCCTCTCTCTCTCTCTCTCTCTCTCTCTCTCTCTATTTGGAGCTGATGTGAGAGGTAGGACGAAGTCTCAGACTGCTGAAGTTCCTCCTTTAGGGATTTTTTTGTGTAAAGTTTATAAGTGACTTTTCTTCTAATCAAGCGCGCGCGATGGCCGGTCTGAAGGTGAGTCACGAGCTGCATATTTGCATCTATGTATTTAGGCATTATAATCTTCCTACACGGTGTGTGTGTTCGCATATAATGTGTTTGAAGTATTTGGTTGGGGCGTTCCTGGTTAGCCAATCAGAACGCAAGAAAAACATTCGCAGCCCAGATGTTTTCTGCTCGCGCTGAACTTCCAGCTCGATGCCGAAATCGATACGAATATATATGCTGTATATATTTCTGCACATAGCATTTTAAAATTGCAATAGTTTTTTGTGAGTTTCTCTGAAGTTTGCATGATGTAGAAATTCCCGTTTTCTCTTTTCCTCTTTATTGGTGAATTTGCGTGTTAAAAACCAGCGAATGAAACAAAATGATTACTTTTTATAGCTAAAACTGTATCTGGAACGTGCTCCATGTTCTAACTCTTTTGGTGCACTTTGTCCAGCCCCCTTCTCCAAATGCAGATGCAGCATGACTCAGCTCAAATTTTGCCCCTAACGACCCCCATGCATCCTTTTGCCCCAACCAACATGTCTACAGTAAAACATGTACAAAGTTTGTGCGATGTGCATTTTATATAATTCTCTTAATTTTGCGTTCCATTTTTAGTACCTGACTGGTTTTGGGAACGAGTTTGCCTCTGAGGATCCTCGCTGTCCTGGAGCTCTACCTGAAGGACAGGTAACTGGTTTACAAACAAACTGAATAGAGATAAAAAATCTCTGTTGTTCCACTGTATAAAGCCTCATAACTCAAAGCCAGAAACCAACCCGGTCTCTTAGAAAATAAACGTTTGACGTCTGAATAATTTTACAAGCATACTGAAAAAACACACAGAGGGAACATTACCATGGGACACTTGAAGGGGGTAAATACTTACGCAAGACACCAAGACACTGTATTAATAAGTTTGGAAAAACATTTAAAAGTCATGTTTGCCTGTTCATCTGTCTTGTAAGTGATTATATGTTTAGTCTATTTGTGTGTTTATATAAATTCCAGTAAACCAAAACATTATTAGTGTTATTATTCATTAACACATTATACAGTAGGTTTACTGGATGGTGCTATTTTGTGTTTTGTGCATCTGTCCTACACTGTCTTTTTATTGTCTCTAACTGTCTTTTGTCTCTCACTGTTTGCAATTGGTTGCACACCATGCAATTTATGGGGCGAGGACATGTAGCACTGTGTTCTCTATGTAGCTCTGTATTCTCTGTGTAGCTCTGTATTCTCTATGTAGCTTTGTGTTCTCTATGTAGCTCTGTATTCTCTATCTAGCTTTGTGTTCTCTATGTAGCTCTGTATTCTCTATGTAGCTTTGTGTTCTCTATGTAGCTCTGTATTCTCTGTGTAGCTCTGTATTCTCTATGTAGCTTTGTGTTCTCTATGTAGCTCTGTATTCTCTGTGTAGCTCTGTATTCTCTATGTAGCTTTGTGTTCTCTATGTAGCTCTGTATTCTCTTTGTAGCTTTGTGTTCTCTATGTAGCTCTGTATTCTCTATGTAGCTCTGTATTTCCTATGTAGCTCTGTATTCTCTATGTAGCTCTGTATTTTCTATGTAGCTCTGTATTCTCTATGTAGCTCTGTGTTCTCTATGTAGCTCTGTATTTCCTATGTAGCTCTGTATTCTCTATGTAGCTCTGTGTTCTCTATGTAGCTCTGTATTCTCTATGTAGCTCTGTGTTCTCTATGTAGCTCTGTATTTCCTATGTAGCTCTGTATTCTCTATGTAGCTCTGTAGCTATGTAGCTTTATGTTTTATGTAGCACCAAGGTTCTGGAATACCGTCTCATTCCACTGTGTGCTGCATCAGCTATCTGGTTGAAATGACAATTAAAGTGTCTTGACTTGAACTTCATTTTGGCCCCGCCCACTTGACTCTAGATGAAGGTTATATAGAATTAGTCTTATGCTCTTTGGCTCTAGATCTGAATTCCTGTCAAGCTGACATGTGTGTAAATATTTAAGTATTCTACAAATAAAATTATTATTATTATTATTATTTTTACAGAACAGTCCTCAGGTGTGTCCATATGGACTCTATGCTGAGCAGCTCTCAGGCTCCGCCTTCACCTGCCCACGAGGAACCAATCAGAGAAGGTATATCACTAAGATAATCACACTCTTGGTGTCACCCAGATGAGGAGGGGTTTCCCTTTCGAGTCTGGTTCCTCTTAAGGTTTCTTCCTGATACCATCTAAGGGAGTTTTTCCTCACCACAGTTCCCCCAGGCTGCTCTTTAGGGATAAATATACATAATGCACTTATATTTAGATTTTTGTTATATAATTCTTATATTTTGTAAAGCTGTTTTTAGACACTGTCCACTGTAAAAAAAATCAGTACACGTGACTAAGTAGGACTTTGTACTCGTTAGCTCGACGGGGAGTCGTCAGGATATATAACCAGCACAGGAACTTGTTCATCTTAATTACAGTTATTCATTATTAGCTGTTATTATATTCATATTCATTCATATTAATAGTAATGTAAAAGAATTGTGAAAATGATTGGTTAAATGAATGCTGAAATTGTTTGTAGCCACGCCCACAGTTTAGCGCATAGAAATGAGGAAAGTCTGTTTTTAATGTAAATCAAATTTTACATTTTTTAAGCATGTTATAAAAGTGTTTTTTCCTGAGTGAATTCCACACTGTGTGTGTGTGTGTGTGTGTGTGTGTGTGTGTGTGTGTGTGTGTGTGTGTGTGTGTGTGTGTGTATGTGTATGTGTGTGTGTGTGTGTGTGTATGTGTGTGTGTGTGTGTGTACTGTATAATTTCAGTTGGCTGTACCGGATTCTACCTTCTGTTCAGCACAAACCCTTCACTCCCATCACCTGTGGAAACCTGACTGAAGACTGGAATGAAGTGGAACCTGATCCCAATCAGGTATATATATATATAATTTACTCCTGTAGGTGGTCAGTGTCTTCTAATGGATCCGTATTTAATCTGATTTCTTCTAATCACAAAAGCTCCGTTGGATGCCGTTCACCATCACCAATGCAGTGGAGAAGATGGTGGATTTTGTGGGGGTATGTTTCAGTCAAACGCTTTCCTTCTCTCTTGTGCTTCAGCCACACAGCTGTTTGTGTGTGTGTGTGTGTGTATGTGTGTGTGTTTAATTCTTTTTGTTTTAGGGTCTGAACACAATCTGTGGTGCAGGAGACTCGAAATCTCGCAATGGGATCGCCATCCACATCTACACCTGCAACACCTCTATGATTGACAGGTCAGAATTTACTGCATTTCTGCCATTCAAGTTCAGGATCTTATCATCATCATCATCATCATCATCATCATCATCATCCTGCAGTGTTCAGTGTTTAACTATAACTGTGTCTTAACATTATGGATCATTATATAATATCTTACATTCAATTTTATTTCATTTGATTTGTTCACTATAAATATTTTCTTAAAGCAGATTTACAGAAATTAATTATTTAACCAGTATAAATTTATTGTTTTTAGTATTATAATAAATATTATGATGTTATGATTTAATGAAATGACTTTTATATATATATATATATATATATATATATATATATATATATATATATATATATATATATATATATATATATTGCATTGTACACTTAATTATAAGATTTTACATTTATGGTTATTTTGACATTTAATCACTTATTTTACAAGTGTGTAGAAAGCTAATAGCAAGAAAGTTGTAAAATATCGAAATATAAAAATTCAGTCGATAACAGATATATATATATATATATATATATATATAGATATATATATATATATATATATATATATAGATATTATATATATAAATAAATATGAAGTAAATATATAAAATAAAAAGTATATGATAAGTATATATTAACATAATTATAACATAAGTATATATATATATAAAAATACATTTAAAAATAAAAACAATTACATTTTATTTATTCATCATATAATATTTATTGTTAAACAGAAATCTGCTCTTTATTAAAGTGTTTGCAGTAGAATATGGAGAACGCTGTAGCACTCGACTCTGGACAGACATGGTGTCCTTGGGACGTTGTTTATCAGGTGTTCAGAGATGAATAAAGGTGTTTATAAATGAATAACATCAGTGTAATTGAAATAAAAGAAATCCCTAATAAACCCTGGTGAAAGAGGAGGTCATGTGATGTGAAAGAGCTTTAAAATAGTTTTATTGGTGGAAAGTTCAAAAGTGTGATGGATTAAAAATCTTCTGTGATGTTCCTAAATACAAAAAGTTTTTGGTGAAATAAAGAAAATCACAGAAAAGTTTTTATTTCTAGGTGCTTCCAGAATTCGGATGGAGATTTTCTCATTGGTACGTTTCCATAATGTAGTTGTATCACTCATGCTCCAAAAAGTGTCTTCTTCTTCTTCTTCTTCTTCTTCTTCTTCTTCTTCTTCTTCTTCTTAATCCTGAAGTTTGTTGTTCGATGTGTTTTTAGTTCCACAAAAAGGTGAACTCTTGGTCACCACTGAGTTCGGAAAGATGATGGTGAAGCCGAATGAGATCTGCGTCATTCAGGTGGGTCTGGATTCTGGATTCTGATTGGTCAGAAGGTGTTGGTTATATTTCTTTGTAACAGTAGTGATACTGCAACGTCATCGTTCACAGGGATGTGTACACCTGATGCTCCACGTAGTAAATAGAAAGAAATCGTTTTCTGTTTTATAAAACATTGGTGGAAGGAGTCTCCAGTGTCAGTGCTGCAGTGTTATGTATTCTGCCACCTTCAGGACGGAGGAGAAAACTGCAACATGACAAGCTGTGTGTTTTTTGGTCTGAGAGAAAAAGAGAGAGGCTAATGAGGAACATTTATAGCTGCTATAACGTAAGCGCAAACAGGAAGTAACGTTAAACGAACCAATAAACAGATTAAAGCTTCAAACTGTCGTTCTGTATAAAAGAGAATTTGCAGTATTTATTCTTTAGTTTTTTTCTTCTCATCACATCTTTAATAGCATTTAAATTCTTGTGTCCTCTGCCATGCTTTAGCACGGGATCCGTTTCAGCGTGGACGTGTTTGGCGAGAGCAGAGGCTACGTCCTGGAGGTTTACGGCGCTCACTTCGAGCTGCCTGATCTCGGACCTATAGGTATCGCCTCTGTTCGGTTTCTCTAATAATGACTGTAATCATTTTATTCTCCAGCGTTAACATTGCTTGTGCTCCATTTCAGGAGCTAATGGACTCGCTAATCCCAGAGACTTCCTGACTCCCGTGGCTTGGTTTGAAGATCGTACCGTAGCCACTGGTTACACCATCATCAACAAGTACCAGGGAAAGCTGTTCTCCTGTCAGCAGGTACGTTACTGTTAGGGAAAAAGCATTTTCATTATAAAAATACACTGTATAGATAAAAGTTTGTGGACACCTGAGCATATGATTGAGCACCTGAGACACCTGAGCAGATGATCCCATTCCACATGTAGTACTTATTTGCTGTTATAATGAGCTCCACTCTTCTGAGAAGATGTTCCACTAAACTTCATTCAGCTACAAGTGTGTTAGTAAAGTCAGGTAGTGATGTAGGTGAGAAGGTGAGGAAGACCTCATCCTAAAGGTGCTCAATAGAGCTCTATACTAGGAGATCTTCTACTCCAAGCCATGTGAAGCAGATCTTCATGAAGTAGGCTTTGTGCACAGAGGCATCGTTACGCTGGAGAAGGTTGGGGTCTCCTCGCTCAAAGACAATGTCCTGTACAATTGTGTGTCTCCGACAGTTTGAGGAAGAACCACATCTGGAAAGGGAAAATCAGACCTTTGTCCATGGAACCTACTCTTCTTCTTTCCCCCCTAAAACCCGTACAGTAATAAAGGAGCAGCGAGTTTCCCGTTTCACTAATCTTTATCTTATAATTACGCTTAATTAGAGGACGTCGGAATCATTCGCGTTTTCACGGCATAAGTCTTTCCATCTGGAAAGCGTTTCCTGAGCCGAGCGTTCCGTTTCAGCAGATTTTCCTCGGGAAATGATTTCCGAGCTTCCTGTCGCGTGTGTAATTGGGACGACGTGCGACGGGAGGAATTTATTTATGGTGAGAGGGATGAGATCTTTATTACTCTCCTGCGTCTGAGGCTGGAATTTTTTTTTTAGGGCGAATTAATTTTTATTATTAATATGATTATTGTTTGTCAGGTAATCCCCCCCCCCTCATTCTCTGTCTTTCCTGAAATATATCAATATGAAAATATCTTCCTATCCGAGGTTGTTGCTTGTAGGACGGCGTGTGGAGGGAGACGCCGATGTCTCGTCCCGCTGTTCTGCTTTCCTGCTGAGCGCCGAAATTGCTCGAATTAACTTATTATTTGCTTGACTGGGCCAATCTGTTTGTGTTTTGTGTGTACGAGGGTCTTTTTTTTTCTCTGTTTTAATCAAGTCTGGTGGAGTTATCCTGCAAGCAGTAATGTCTGTGAGATTACAAACCTCAGGGTCCAGGAAGCTCCCAGGGTGTGAGGAGAGAATGTCTTTGTGAGAATGTATGTAACTGTAAAAAAAAAGAAAAAAGAAAAGGAAAGAGTGAAACACACACACACACACATTGCTCTTTAAGTGTGTATTTATTTGTGCTGTAGGTTCTGTGTGTGTGTGTGTGTGTGTGTGTGTGTGTGTGAGGGTCAGGACTGCAGGTAGTCTTGGCTGTAATGAATTATATTGATTTTACAGCCACCATTCAGCGTCTCATCACGAGAACGTTTTCAGCGGCGGACTTTATAAAATTGCTGGTTTTCTTCTTCTGCTTTTTCTTTTCATTTTAACCGTCACAATGAAGAAATATCTCCAGTATAAAACCACTCCACAATTCCATTCCTGGCAGAAAAATAGAAGAAGTTCGTAAAAATACAAAAATAAATAAATAAATAAACAAGGACAAAAGGAGAAAGTTTTACTCGGAGCATCATGTCGACGTGTTAAAAAAAAAAAAGGAACGAAGGTTTTACACGTGTGCGGTATGCGTACGTATAACTTTATAATTACAGCCATATACAAGTTTTGTGCAAAAGAAAGAAAGAATGAATGATACATAATAATGAAAAGATTTGATAATAAATAAATAAATAAATTGCAAAAGATGCAGAAAGAAAGAACGAGAGGGTGAGGGGAATAGCATTAACATGGATAGATGGATGGATAGATGGAGGGATGGAAGAAAGGAAGGAGGGTAGGTAAGAAGGAAGGAAAGAAGGAATTGAGGATGGATGAACAGAAAAACAGTCAAAGAGAAAATGTCAAAGAAAGAAAGAAAGAAAGTAAGAAAGAACAAAGAAAGTCAGACAAAAGCATAGGGGTGGTGGTGGTGGTGGTGGGGGGGGGGTGTCTTCTTTTTATTTATTTTAAACAATCCCAGAGAAGAAAAATACATTAACACAAACAAAAAGAAATAACCGACAGTAAATGTTGCATGTTTTAAGCGTGTGTTGATGTATGTAAATCGAAGTCTCCTGCAGGTTCCACGTGTCTCCATGCTCCTTGTTTTTGCCTGTAGGACTTTTCACCTTTTAACGTGGTGGCGTGGCACGGAAACTACGCTCCCTACAAATACAACCTGGAGAACTTTATGGTCATCAACTGTGTGGCTTTCGACCACGCTGTGAGTAACAACACCTTCACTGCAGATTTCAGAGCAAAATTTCATTCTGTTTAGCAGCAGAATCAAACAAAGGTTGTGGCCCAAAATGTAAAGCTATGAAAATAAATATGTGAGAAATCCAAATAGTTGTATTGAATGAACTTGAGAATTTGTAATAAATCATGGAAAACTTCAAAACAATTTACAATAATTTGAATTGAATGGAGAAAAAAACAGTTCTCTGTTATTTCACTAGGGGGCAGTATTAGAGTCTTAAACTCAATCTACTTAAAAAACGTGCTAAATGGTAACAATGTGATTCTTCATGAGCAAAACTAATATATCGAATTAAACATTTCACACAGGATTCATTTTATAACATTATTTTCTTTACACCAAACAACATTAAACTCAGCATCCATGTTTTGTGATGTGAAGTGACATTTGAGTTTGTTTATTAATTCATGTTAATTAATTTAATTATTGCCTTCACTATTGTTCTTTAAT
Organism: Silurus meridionalis; assembly: GCF_014805685.1. Classification (NCBI taxonomy): domain Eukaryota; kingdom Metazoa; phylum Chordata; class Actinopteri; order Siluriformes; family Siluridae; genus Silurus; species Silurus meridionalis. The sequence goes on from NC_060904.1 coordinate 1,209,395, forward strand.
CTGCATTTAATCCATGGTTTTATTCATCATTTATTTATCCGATATTTTATTTTCTCCTCTAGTCTGACGTTCAAGAAATCCAATCCCACGTCTTGTATCAACTCAGCGCTCCTATTTATATATATATGGCCTATAGGAGGCGCTCTTAGCCAGTAGGAACTGACCTGTAGACCGGATCAAAAATAGTGTTGCTAATCTAAATCTAATCCAGTCTAATCTAATGTGTAATGTAGCAAGTTATCTAAATCAAGTTTGATGGCCCTGATTTAATCCGCAATTATCTCTTTCCTGGAAACGTGAAAACCTTCTGGAGTTAATGAGAAGGTCCAGATGCACATTATTTGAATATAAACAGGTGTGAATGTGTGTAATGTTACAATCAAAACATTTACATTCACACAGAAAATGATTCAGTTTAATCCAGTTTGATTGTTTTTCATGTTGAACATTGTCACAATGCAGAACTAAATGTCCCTCATGGCAGAGTAAAGAGCAGAACTTGTCTTCACGATGTTCTAACACGATGTTCTTCATTCTCCTCTAAACTGCTGTATTTCTGATTCTTTCAGGATCCGTCCATTTTCACCGTCCTGACGGCCAAATCCACTCGTCCCGGCGTGGCCATTGCGGATTTTGTGATCTTCCCACCTCGTTGGGGAGTCGCCGATCACACCTTCAGACCCCCGTATTATCACAGTGAGTCTAAAGACCTGATTCTTCTGCACGTGAGAATCAGGAGTTGTGATCACACGCTCCCATGAGATGTGTGATGTTGATAATCTGAACGTGTAAACATTATTGCCTGAATTCTACTCATTAATTCAATCACTTGCTGTGTAAAACTTATAACATACCCAGGTTCAGGTTAGCGACTGCAGTGTTACAGCGCCCCCCTGTGTGTGTTTTAGGGAACTGCATGAGCGAGTTCATGGGATTAATAAAGGGTCACTATGAGGCGAAGGAGGAAGGTTTCCAGGCTGGAGGAGCGAGTCTTCACAGCATGATGACTCCTCACGGCCCCGATGCTGACTGCTTCAACAAGAACAGCACAGACAAGCTCAAACCCGAGAGAGTCGCTGAGGGAACCATGGTATATTAGTGTACACACACACACACACACACACACACACACACACACACACAAGATCCTAAACTCAAGACCTTCCTCCACACTCTGCTACACAAAGCCTTTCTCAACATTTTCCTGCCTCCACACACACACACACACACACACACACAGAAACACTCACCCATCAAACCATCATCTCTTCAACAAGCTCCGAGTTGATGATTAGCAGTGACCTCGTGGTAAATCTTTCTACGGCCCATTTCAGCTTCGCTCATCGAAAATCAGACCCATTAATAAAAGCTTCCTCAAAGCCCTCAACGAGACCAAATCAATAATTTACATGCAAGAATAAACAAAGTTCATTATAGGCCTTCGTTAACAAGGTCACGTGAGAATAGCACGTGTTTTACTCTGGAGATCTGCGAGTCAGTTGGTTCCTCTTGGTTTTATTATTAATTTCAAGCTGATGGACTGCACCTGTATATATTTCTTAACCTGTTTTGGACTCTTTAGCTGTAGACTGACTGCCTGATACAAACCTGATATAAGCCTTTTTATTAAATGATACCTATACAAAAAAAACAACAGGGCCCCCTAGTGGACATGAGGGCATTACCTTCCAAATAAGAGATGAAACCACTCAGCTCATCCATGAAGTTTTCTAAAGTTGCAGACTACAAGAGAGTCAACATCTGGTTTATTAAAAAAAAATTTTTGCGTTTGAATAAATCTGCAGGAAATCTGTCCAGAAGCTCTGATGTCATATTTTCTCCTCCACTCTCATGTCACAGGCCTTCATGTTCGAGTCGTCCTTCAGCATGGCGGTCACTAAGTGGGGGCTTGAGACGTGCCAGCGTCTGGACAAAACTTACTACAAATGCTGGGAGCCTCTGAAGAAACACTTCAACCCAAACTGGAAACCTGGCAGCATGTAAACAGGCTTTAATTCTCCACTGTAATTACCCTGGAGCCATGTTTTCTCCTCGTCCTATATACGATTATATACACAGACTGCATGGGAAATCTTACAGTGTAGACGTGTGGAGTTTCAATAAAATCAACCCTGACATGAAAGAAAAACAGCTGCTCTCCACTTATTGTTTCATTGATAATGTTTATTTATAGTTACATGTACAATGCGAGACGGCAGTTGAAGCAGAGGTCAGTAGGAGAGTCTGTACGGGCGTTTGTATGTCCCATCCTTTATCTTCTGCTCACGTTTATCCTGAAATTACAAAAAAAAAAAAAAGGTCCCGTAAACATCAGTAATAAGAAAAACGATGAATCCAAGGACACGTGAAGTTAATTTTCATCAAACACCAAAATTATTACATTACAATCCATTACATTACAATCACCGATCAAATTGATCCAGGTCTCCAACTTTAAATTAATTACACTCAGTCCAGGTGTGAAAAGTGGATTGTGATTGGCTGGAAGGAGTTCAGGTGTGAGTAGTGGATTGTGATTGGATGGAAGGAGTTCAGGTGTGAATAGTGGATTGTGATTGGATGGAAGGAGTTCAGGTGTGAGTAGTGGATTGTGATTGGCTGGAAGAAGTTCAGGTGTGAATAGTGGATTGTGATTGGCTGGAAGGAGTTCAGGTGTGAATAGTGGATTGTGATTGGCTGGAAGGAGTTCAGGTGTGAGTAGTGGATTGTGATTGGATGGAAGGAGTTCAGGTGTGAGTAGTGGATTGTGATTGGATGGAAGGAGTTCAGGTGTGAGTAGTGGATTGTGATTGGTTGGAAGTTCAGGTAGTTCGTGTTTGTCAGTTAAATCTAAACGAATGCGCTGCTTATAAACACCTGTCACCATAATAACACAGTTCCAGTTCCATCCAGAGTGAGACAGTTTCCTAATGACCTCACTGAGCTCCATTAAGGAGTTCAGCATGTGGTGGAACTTCTATGAAGAATATGGGGATTTTCATAAATGGCCCGAGGCACAAGATGAAATTTGAGAAGAAAATGTTTAAATTACTCCAACAGCTTCATTATTAGTAAACACACAGCTCAGACTCAAGAGTTCCTCTCACTGTAAATAAATATAATGTTCTGGCACTACTTTATCTCTAAAATGTTTGAGTTATTTTGATTCATTCAGTCATCAAAACATCAATAAAGCTTGAACTTGTCAATGTTGGGAAGTGACCATGGAGAAAAAGTGATGATCCATGGCAAGATGTGAGACCTTACGCCATTATAGTGCTTCACCTCAGGACCTTCTTCTCCTCCACATCGTGCACTAACACCCATAAGTCAAGTCAAGTCAAGTTTATTTGTATAGCGCTTTTCACAACAGACATTGTCTCAAAGCAGCTTTACACAAATCAACAGTGAAGGTGAATGGTGTGAATTTGTCCCTGATGAGCAGCCGTGGCGACTGGGGCAAGGAAAAACTCCCTTAGATGTTATGAGGAAGAAACCTTGAGAGGAACCAGACTCATAACAGCCATTCAGCCCAAAAACCACCACCACACCAACCATTTGATAATTTCTCTCATCACTACTGTTATCACGCTGCCCGAGCCGGGTTTTTATACTTCAACCAATCAGATTTGAGAACCGCGCTCCTCCATGCTACCCTTTTCTTTCATTTTGAGGTTTTATAAAAAGACAATAAAAATAATTCCCATGGCAACAAAACAACCACCGTGCTGTTTATTTTAAACACGACTCACGCGGTCAGCCTTCAGAACGTAGCACAGGATAATGAGTGGAGCGACGCCGATCAGACCGGTGATCAGGGAGGATTTCGGTGTTGGCCTGAAGTGATTATACATCTCAGCACGAGCGTAGGTCCATCTCGTGAGGGCCGGGTCCTCCTACAAAACAAAAACGGAAAAAAAACAACCATTATATGATCCCATTATTCAAACCATAGACTAATTATTACACACTCATTCTCCTGCATTCAGTTCGGCCGTCAGCTGAACTGATTTCTAAATATCGGCATCGGCCAGAGAAAAACCCATATCGGTCGACCTCTGGCTTTAAATCACTCGTCATCAACAACCAATCACTGACCACACACACACACACACACACACACACACAAGGTCTCAATGACCAATCGTTGAGAACGTTTCTCTCATCCACCTCTAAATCACTTATACAAATATTAAAAGTTTGTATTCGGGCTGCAACAATTCCTCTAATAATTCGATTACACACAATTCAAAGTCACTATTACTGACCCATGACACGCTAAACTCTCACGTTTTTAAAGAACCTGGCGATAAAAACAGGGAGACAAGAAAACCGCATTGCGATACTGTACGAGATTTAATACATAAATACACGAGTGAGAATAATAAGTTTCGTTAAATAGTTTCCCATAACCTGCTCACAACCACTGCAGAGAAACACAATGTATTTGTATTTTGATGTAATATGGCTATTAAATGCACTAAATGGGTTTAGATTTGACTGATGTTCTTTTATGCAATTTCAGTAATAAAAACGTAGAATTTCTAAATAGAAAAACAAGCTACATGTTTATTTGAGACCCTTCTTATTTCCTCTCTCTTTCATAGTATTGCTTTTTAATAAAGGAAAAAGTACATATCCGATTACTCGATTAATCGACGGAAATAATCGTTAGAATACCGATTACTAAAAGTCTTGTAATTTGTACTGCTCAAAAAAAATACGCAAATGATGAAATAACGTCTCTGGAAGTCACCAGGTGGCGTAGTGAACGGTAACTATTGTTTATATTTTCCACTTAAACACATCAGTGCATTTGCCTGCAACGCAAACTAGCATCAAGGTCACTCTCTGCTTACTGGCAAATTAGCTTCGTTATTATACACATTATATCTATATTATAAATTATCCTTAAATCCACTCATTAATCATAAAAAAAAAATACCCCGAAACCCCCAGTCGTGTTATTATTTTTATTTATTTTCTTTACAGTGTTTATTTCCATAAGCTAGTCAGGACGCTAGCAAACCCCCTTAGTACTCACAATCAGCTCCTTCCGCAGAGGATTGTTCAGCTGGATCTGATACTGTCTCTTCAGCTGGGACCTGAGCGTCGCTCTCCCCTGCTCCGACCGCCGATACTCGGGCGAGACGTTAAAATACTCTGCCGGGTCCAGTGTTTTTGGACGCGTCGCTAAAGGTGCCTCCTTGTAGTCCGCCATGTTTGCGGGGCGGAACGCGGACGAAAACACGGACGGAAACACGGAGCGATTTGTTTGGTGCACGCAGACTCGCGCTCTCGCGAGACTTGCCTTGAACAGTGCACTCGTGTGCACGCGCAACACCGAAAAATAATAAAATAAAAAATCTATAAATGAACAAAATATTCCGTATTATTTTCACAGTATGAACCTTTTTTTATTCAACCAGGTATTATTTATTAAAAATAAAATACAAATCAAGCATTTATAACGATCTCTCATGGAATTAACACAACACAAATCTTTTTTTATAAATCTTTAAAATATTTTTCTCTTTAAATATTACATGTTTTGTATTCGTCTCAATTATTAGACAAAACAATAATATAAAAACCATAAATGCACCTTGTATATATCTGTTCATTTATTAATGGCGGAAAAATACCGTGACGTCATTTCCTTTTCTCGACTCCAGGAGACGTCGTGTATAGTGTTGCTATAGAAACGAGACACGCTTCTATTACCATAAAAGCAGTCAACTGGATTTGTTTTTGCACCATAAAACATAGCGATCCGATTTTTCCTGAACAAAATCTTTATTTTCTTGAAGTTTGGTGAGTTTTATTGAGATTTATTGAATTAGCGTTTAGTTTGAAGGCAGCTGTTAGCTTAAAAGCTAGCTGTAGCTATGCTAATTAAATAATTATACACATCTGTTTTGGGGAAAAAAAGTTTGTCTGTTATTGACACTGATTCGTAGTTTACTGCTGAAAAGGTTTATTTAACCCTTTATATTTATTATCATTTTTAGGCATTTTTTCTAAATTAAAATGAATTTATTAGAGAGTTCTGAGTAACCAATCAGATCCAAGCTTTGCAGGTTATAAGACATTTTTTATTACAAGGAATAAAAATATAAAGAAAAGAAAATAAAATCCCATCCTCAGAATAGTTTTATGTATTTGACATTATCTATGGTATAAATGAGCACATTATTCAGTGTTTGCACTAATAAATAACATTAAAATATAATTATATTTATAAAATTACATAAAATTTCTTGTCTTTTTAAATTAACATTGTTTATTATTATTAACATTTGTGAACATCAACAGTTGACATTTTTAAAACTATTTTAAATAAAATGCCTGCTTGGTAAAATAATATATAAATTAATGTTTTATAAAAATACAATATATATCAATAAGACAGAATGAATAAAATAATGCAATACACTTTTTATTGAATTGTTATCGATTAAATTGGCACAAAATAAATTGATTAAATAAAATTCAATAAATAGAAAATATTTAATAAATACAATTGTTAGACAACCAAATGTTGTTGTCAACATTGTGTTGTTTTTACATATAATATTTAAGTATTTGCGGTACGGAGCGAGCAGCCACAGTGACACTGCGCTAACTCTCGTTTCTTTTTAATACCCCGGGCATTGTTGTGTATGGTTTTAAGTATAATAAAAATGATAATAAAAAATACAGTGACTCTGTGCTAAAAGTGCGAGGTGGAGATTTAACAAATTTGCGGTCCACCACTTAATACGTTCCTGAGAAAACTCTGATTTGAACCGTGTTCCATGCGTAAAAAGGATTGCATTCGGTACACGTGTGCACTTAAACCAAAAGCCCTGTAACTGAACCGGTTATACAGAATTCCTGTACCGTTACTCCCCTAATATTGAAGAATATGAACACAGGAGGTGATCTGAATCCATGATCGATATCTGAAAGTCAGTAATGTCCTCTTACAGTCGTGATTCTTTTCTCAGGACAGGAGTTATGCCTCTCTCGGAAAGGATGTATTGTGCTCAGCAGATCAACATCCCGCCTGCGCTGCCTGATATTCTCAAACAGTTCACTAAAGCTGCTATCAGGACACAGCCACCAGATGTGCTGCAGTGGGCTGCTGCGTAAGTCTGATAGTTTATTAAAAATTCCTCCAAAAATACAAACATCAATACATATTGATACAATACATTAAATTCACTTGAACTACAAGACTTTGTAATGCATTCATATCCACATTTCACCTTTTTGGCTCCAATTCTTTCGTAACATCACATAAAAGAGCAAAGAATCATTAATAATGTCATCATTAATAAAACTCTCTACAGCTTTATTTGATTTTTTGTTAACGTCTGACTGCTGGATGACGTTTTAATCACCGCCGCTGCTGTTTGTGTTTTCCAGCTATTTCTCAGCGCTCTCAGAAGGTGAACCTCTTCCAGTCACAGACAGGCTGGAAACCTCCGTAACAACTCAGAAGACGGGCTGCACGCTCACTCCAGGTCTCCTCAAAGTCCTGCACAAACAGGTTTGTCTCATACAGTACCATCCGTCCTGATGTTTAACTGCTGGTGAACCAGATGCTGATGCTGAGGATGATCTTCTACAAGAACATGGGATTACTGTGGATGGAAACCATAAAGGTGGCTTTGGAAACTCCATCCATTCATCTATCCATCCATCCATCCATCCATCCATCCATCCATCCATCCATCCATCCATCCATCCATCTATCCATCCATCCATAATTAACTATAACTATCTAATTTACATTAATTACAGTCCAAATCCATCTTAATGGTCCTTGAGATAAACCCTTCACAGTAACCTCATGGATCTCCAGGCTGTTCATGTGGGGAAGATCCTCAGCAGCAGTGTATGGTTTCCACTTGAAGGGAACTCCATCCTGAGGCAGGGAATAAGGATAAATTAGGAAGTTCAAGAAAGAAGAAGAGGACAGGATCACTGGGCCTCTAGATGAGGATCCCTTTTGAGTCTGGTTCCTCTCAAGGTTTCTTCCTCATATCATCTTAGGGAGTTTTTCCCTCACCAGAGTCACCTCTGGCTCAGTCATCAGGAACAAACTTATACATTAAACGTGATTACCCTGAATTTTTCTGTATTTCTGCAAAGCCTATTTGTGACATGGAAATGGCATGAAAATGCATTGACTCTGCTTTTCTGTGTAGCTTTCATCCAAGAAGAACGTCTCTAGAGAAGAGCTGGAGAAGAAGTGGAAAGGTCTTGGTCTACCCGTCGAACAGTTCGACACGCTGCTGACGCTCGGGAACTTCAGCAGCGAGGTGGAATGGATGAACTTCTTCGCTCTCGGATGCAGCGCTTTGGGCGGGGTGAGTCGAACAGATTTGTTTAATGGGGTCTAATGATTTAATCCTCCAGATTATTATCTGAACCTGTGCTTTCAATTAGGGTGTTATTCTTGGAGATACCACTCGGGGGCAGTTTTGTACTGTTAAATACCACAATCTCCTAAATTATAATCTATTTAATATAGATTATTTATTTAGCAAAAAAGTAGTGGTGTGAATATATATTTTTCTACATTTACAAAAATATGTAGATCGCGCGCATGTGTGTGTGTGTGTGTGTGTGTGGTGGATCACGTACAACAAGGAGAAGTGAATTGCGCATCTTAACACATTTTGCTTTTGCTTTCACAGACCATCATCAGCGCTCTGAAGTTTGCGTGTGAGATCCTCAGTGAGGACACGGTGAGCCAAGCAACTCAAATCCCCTTCGACACGTTCGCATCCCTGTACACGTACCTGGCCCAGCTGGACGGTGACATTCCTCAGGAAGAGATCGACAACTTCCTGTCCAGCCTGAAGGAGTCTGTGTGGGTATACACACACACACATACACACACACACACACACACACACGTATACACACACACATATACACACACACACACACACACACACACACACACACACACACACGTATACACACACACATATACACACACACACACACACACACACACACACACACGTATACGTATACACACACACACACACACACACACACACACACACACACGTATACACACACACACACACACACAGACGCACACACACACACACACACACGTATACACACACACACACACACACGTACACACACACGTATACACGTATACACACACACACGTACACACACACACACACACACACACACACACACACACACACACACACACACACACACACGTATATTCACACACACACACGGATCTCTCACCCCTTTTATTTTTGCTTTAAGCTCTGAAAATGGGAAATTAGAGAAGAGTAAACACACTGAGCGTTTTTACTGTCGTTTACCAGAAACTTGTCGGGTCTCATAATCTACAGTATACAGTTGAGAGTACCGGGAAATCCACGAGGTTCTTTCCCAAAACTGTGAACACAAAGTCGGATACACACAATTGTACAGAACGTCTTTGGGTGCATGAAATTTCCCCTTCACTCCACTACGGAGACTCAAACCTGATCCACAACGACAATTCAAGATCTTATGGATCTTCTCACCAGTGTTTTCGATGCAATATTTTATTATTATTTATATTATTAGATTATGGATTGTTACACATTTCACTTCTAAATGCTGACTGTGTGACAGTGAAACCACAAAACATGAGCTCTGGGAAAGTTTACAATTTATCCTGAGGATTGCATCATAATACCTACTGGAAATTGTTGTTGTTGCTCGTAAGCCACGTTTGTGAGTTTATTACGAGTCATTTAAAGGCAGTTTGTTCTCTCACACACACACACACACACACACACACACACACACACACACACACACAGATGAAGGAAGTATGTAGAAGTAATTACTCTGCTGTGTTTGTATTTCTTCTCTCCCCTGTTTGTAGGACACGGCGAGGTGGGATGGTCCAGCCGGCTGATTTCACTGACCTCGATGTGTAGAGGTGCGAGTGAAAAACAGAGGACAGATGGCTTTTAGATTCACGCTTTACAATGGGCTTTAAACGGCTTATATAACAATGTACTAATGATGAAGCAGGATTCGAGCATTAACCCTATAAAGCCTGGCCACTGTTAAGATTTTAATGGGTGTTTTTTTATTCTAGAAAATGAAAATAGACATCCAGACATTTTCTTTGTGAATGAAAAAAAGCAGAAGGAATAACAGGAGCAGATAATTGGCTACAGGATGAAGTGTTGTATAACCACATGACCCTGTTCTTCTACAGCAATTTGCCCATAATCAACATTTAATTGTTTAACGAACATGAAACAAGCTACTTTCTCTGACGTTATAGCAGCTATAAACACACATCCCTTTTCCAGCTTTTTCCTTTCTAACATTCTTTTTCTTTTATAAAGCTAATAAGACACAAACGCAGCTTGTCACGTTAACACGAAGAAGTGTAAACACCCCCCCCTCAACCCCAGGCCTCCTCACCTCACCTACATCAGAACCTGACTTTACTAAAACCCTTGTGGCTGAATAAACACAAATGTTCACAAACACTCTTCAGAATCTAGAGGAACATCTCAGAAGAGTGGATGGAAATTATAAGAGCAATTTGGGACCAAATTTGGAACCCGATGCTCAAAAAGCACATACCAGATTGATGACAGGGTGTCCACAAACTTTTGGCAATAAACTGAAAGCGTGAGCTGATTGTTACAAAACACTGACACTGGAGACTCCATCCATTCCTGTTAATATACATCTGTTCATATGCCCATAAACACCTCCTTACTACAACATATCAACGTTGAAATGTGGAGCTTCGTTTTTTCTTTTCTTTTCAAGTTTTGTTGCTGTGACCACTCAGAATCCAGAATGATCAGTGTTATTGCGTAATCATCTAAACCAGTAAATCAGTGTGTGTGTGTGTGTGTGTGTGTGTGTGTGTGTGTGTGTGGTGAGTGTATTTATGATGTGTTTGGTGTAAATGAGAAGAACGTTTAGGCCAAATGTATTCATTAAAATAAAGACGATTACTGTTGAAGCAAACGCATCAAATCGTTCTTTTGAAATATAATTCTGATCCTGTTTTCATTTTCCCAGCTCACAAATTCTCTCACTTTCAATAGACGACATGTCCAAAAAACATGTCCATCTCGGAGTGTTTGCTTTGTGTTATACAGTCAGAGGAAACCCAAGGATGCTGCACGGAATCCATTCATTTGCTTATTCATTAAGTGCTAATTGCGATGCAGAAGGAGGAAACGCAGACAGACTAATTGTAATCAAATAAAGAGGTGCTTTAAGAGTCGCGCTCGTGATGGGAAGGTCGTTCCGAGCGCCGCGAATAATTACTCATCATTTGATTGACCCTCAGACTTCATTAAACTATTATTTATATGATCAGAAACAGGCTAATTTTAAAATAAAAGAGAGAAAAAGCAGTCATTTTCTCATTCAGGTTCAATTCTGGGCCAAAGTGTGTTTGTGTGGCCTTCTCAAGGGTTCTTCAGATAATTTAGGGTTATTAGACTTTTTTTTCTGATGGGAAAACACCAGAATGATGGGTTTCCCCCAGAAAATGACAACTTTGAAACACTTCATAGTTAAACATTTGGAAGCAGAATCAAATAAACACATTCCTGATTTGTGTAAAAACATATTAATTAATTATTAGTTATTATTAATTATTAATTATTAGCGCATTGCATATGTATTAATCTCCTTGAACTTTTCCACATTTTGTAACCTGAACTGGGGTGGGGGTGGGGGGCGGTGAAATCCTGCTGCTGTGTTGTGATTGGTCTCATATTTAGGTTTAGAATTAACCTGTGCACAATGAAACAATCACATTCCCTCAGGATATAAAAACATCTCCCTCTGGAAGAACCAGGAGATTTCTTCATCATGAAGACCAAGACAAGTCTAGGAGAAAGTTCTTATAAAAATATCAATCAGGGTTTGGATAGAAACGTGTGGGATCATTCCACAGGACTATATTATACAAAATGCTGCTACCACCACCATGTTTTACAGTAAGGATGATGTTATGAGGAGATGGGAGGGATTGACATCACAATGATAAACACATTGCTCTGCCCTCTAAATCAGCATCCTGGAGTGAAGCCTCTTTCTGGGCAGTTTCTGCATGTCAAAGCTGCTCAGACGCAGTGTGTATAAGTGTCACACTTTATTGCGATGCCATGATGATTACATACCACAGCGTGGTTGAAATCTGGATTCTGATTGGTCGGAAGGTGTTTCTATAGTAACAACTCATTCACAAAGTCCAGTACAGCAGATGCTCCATGTATAATATGGAGGCTGTCTGTGAGGTGATGTTTACTTAACATTAATGGAAGGAGTCTCCAGTGTTAGTTCTGCTGTGCCTGGTGAAGAACAACAGTAAGAACATGAACTTTCCACATCCTTAAATGTAACTATAAATGGATAGAAAGGATAATTTGAAAAAGAAAACACTAGACTCCTCTCTATCTCACGACACTGTCGCTGATTATTTATCCATATCAGCCTGCCATGCTATGCTTTTATTCTTCACACCAGAGTAAGGTGGTACCTCGTGGAGTGTCTTGAGAGATTTCTCCTAGCAGTCCAGCAGGCTGAATCAATAAAACTCCAGCTGGAGACGAGTTTGTATGAGCGCCAAGTGTTTCAGGGCAAAATGCTTCATTGCACCTAACAAAACAATAGAGTTAATATGAAGAGAATACACACGTGCAAATTCTACATGAACGTGAAAACATAAACGCACTAGGGCTTCCTGCAAAATAGCAAAAGGACGTTATATAATTCCTGTAAAGCATGTCGAAGGAATCTAATTTCAAATAATATTCATTAAACGGATGTATAATGATGATATAAATAATGTGGGTGGTTCCTTTCGAACAACTCAAACCTGAGTACAACTGCATCATATCTTATTTATAGTAAAGGTCCAAATTCTTACCACTGCTGGGTTCTTTAGTGGTTCCTAAATTGTATTTTTCTTGAAACCATGCTTTATTAAATAGACTGGAGATTTGTTTTCCCCGTAAAAACTAAATGCTGTGAACATTGTGCTTATAGCTTGAAAAAAATAAATAAATAAATAAAATGTAAAAAGTACCAGTCTGATCATTTTAGAACATTTCCTTTAGGGTTTAAAGCTTAAAATTATGCTTAAATTTAGGACTAAAATTAATTTGTTTGATTTAATTTGAGTTAAAATGTAAATAATATTAATGCTGTCATAATAATGCAGATTTAAATAAATTGTTTTTCTCTATCTTGGGCTTGTAGGGTGGGCTTAGACAGGGGTCTGGGGTGTTTAGGGATGATAATGGTGGGCAATTTGTTTCTTTGACATCACAATGATGTATGAACACGTCACCCGGGTCTCTAAATCAGCATCCAGATGTTTGTTTCTGGATGATATTTCATAAAATTATTCTGTATTTTAATAATTTTACTGGACAAATTGAATGAAGATGGAGATTATTTATTTTTTAGAGCGAAATTAGAGATTACAATCATTGCAAGTAGTAATGTAATGTAAAATTAGACTCGAATTCCATATAAAACCAGAGAATTTGTGTTCATTTGTATGGGAAGTTTTTTTTCTAGTGGATTAGGGGTATTTCCAGCAACTTTATTACTCACAAAACTCAAGAAGAAAAAGAAAGAAAACCCCGCGGACACTAAAACGAAAGCAAAATTTCCCCGCGTGTGTTTGACGCGCAGCTGCAGAAGAACACGTGCTAGAAAACATCTCGAATGTAAACCCTAGATGATCACATCTCTTACAGATAGGAGGAGGAGGAGGTGGAGGAGGATGAGGAGGATGGAGAGCTAATCTAATCGGATTACGGCGAGCACATGCGCGTGAGAGCTACAGGCGGACGCGCAATCGGAACACTGCGGATTTTAATGACTTTCAGCGGCTTGCAGTTGCAGCAGTTCGGGTTCAGGAACTGTTTTATGTTGATAGATCAATGTTTGTTGTTGTTTTACCTGGACGGAGAGACACCATGTGACAATTTAGAACACAATCAAGTTTTGGGGGACGGCCCATGAGGACAGTATGAACGCAGAGACAAGACCGAATTTATTAGATTTTATTTTAATTCTAACTCTAATGATGTTAATCAGGACTTGGCGAACACGTCGGAGTCAAATGAATTGTACATATTGTAAATTGACGGGTTAAAAAAAAAAGGTTAGGATTGAACTGTGATGAGGGACCAGGAGGATGGTGGATGCTCCTCTCCGGGCAAACTCAAACCCAAACTCCTCCTCACCACGCAGGTCCACCCCGCGGTCCCGCACGAGTCGCAGGACACTCGGAACGGCGACTACGACGATGATCTGGGCTCGTGTGATTATTTTGATGATGATTGCGAGGAATACGACGAGCTCTCGGACTCTTTCGACACGCGGAGCATCGCCTCGGATGACTCGTTTTACCCGCCGGATGAGGAGCTCACAGAGTCGCAGTGCGCACCGTCACCCGGGACGCTGTCGCTTTTCCGAGCCTGCTGCACCAACAGCGTGGTCACGGTCAAAGCTCTGATCCGGCAGGGGGTCACGGAGGAAGAAGTGCGAGAAACCGACAAGAACAACCGGGTAAGCGGACAAGCCATTTTTAATACAGTAAAAACACTAATCTATACCGATCAAGGGGTTTCCCCTGAAGCTACATTAAAAACTTTTCAAAAGTTTCATCAGGGGTTTCATCTTTAGCTTCCTTCTTGGAACCGTGATACACTAAAACATGTTTTACTCAGCAAAGATCCATGAACTACATCCCCCAAAATAAATAAATAAATAAATAAATAAATAAATAAATAAATAAATAAATAATAATAATACATTTAATCTTTAACATGTTTAAGGTCCTGCCACTGACCCTTAGAGACCCTCAGGAGATACAACTTAGTGTTTTATTTACTTTTTTCGTCTTCCTTAAATCTTACACTTTTTATGTTTATATTATAGGGTTCATAAAGACTCACTTACTCACACACACTCACTCACTCACTCACTCACACACTCAATCACTCACTCACACACTTACACACTCAAACACTCACTCACTCACACACACACTCACTCACTCACTCACACACTCAATCACTCACTCACACACTTACACTCAAACACTCACTCACTCACACATTCAATCACTCACTCACACACTTACACACTCACTCACTCACTCACTCTCA
>NC_060904.1:1229588-1302088 GCF_014805685.1 Silurus meridionalis
TCTTCTAGCCTGTGTGGTTCCTGGGGGTGTGGCTTTAGAGATTTTTTTATTTTTGCTAAATTATTACCAACTCCAACTGCTATTGTGGAGAATTGTTCTATACAGTGGAACCTCGATACTCGCGACCTCGATAGTTTGCGCCTTTTCATTTGGAACTGAACTCAAAGTAACGAGGGAAAATGTTATAGTTGGCGAGAAGCCGCGAGTGGCATTTAGGAGTAACATTCCAAAACATAGTTTATACTAATAAATTACATAAAAATGTTTGAAAAACTTTTATTATTGTATTATTTATTTAAAGTAGTAAATAAAACATTTATGACAATTAATTTACTATTTTTGTTGAGTTTACACTACAGTACAGCACAATTTCCCGTCAAAACCTCGGGATTTTTTGTTACTATAGTTCATAAATTACGAGAAATTAATAGAATATATTCTGTCTGGATGTCTGCGTAACGATCTGCTCATCTTATTGAGGATGTTTAAATGTTAAGACTCTGAGTTTAGTAATTGTGCTGCTGTTATCGTTGACATTTTTTTCAGCATCACTGCATCCTCATTTCAATACATGATACATATCCTGAGATCGCTAAAACGGATTTACCGAAAAAAAGCGTCATTCTGAAAAAAACACAACAGCGAGAGCAAAACGATCTGATGAAAAAACACATCTGATATTAGAACGATCAAAGTAGAGCTTTACTTATAAAAAAAAAAACCACGATGATGGAGATTATTATAATGTGTTATAACATCCAGGAAATGTCTTGAGCTATTTTCCAGCAGTCAGGTCATGTATGTTTTCAGAACTGTACATTTGTAATGATGTCTTCCTGCAGACGGGGCTAATGGTGGCGTGTTACCATGGCTATGTGGACGTGGTCATCGCACTTTCTCTGTGTCCTCACCTGGACGTGAACTGGCAGGATAAAGAGGGCAACACGGCCCTGATCACTGCCTCACAGGCCGGTGGGTTTCACGCTGTTTTCCGTTCTTACACTCGCTCACACTCCAGTGGAGAATAGTGATGGGAATGCTGGGAATTAAGTGATTCAGATCATTCCATGATTTCAGACAACAAGAAACACAAAGGGTTAAGGGCCGTACTGTAGGGCCCAAGATTGGCAGCTTGGTGATTCTGGGGCATAAAACCCCTGACCAGTAATCTCAAGCCTTAACCACTGAACCACAACTTCCTGTATTCCAACTTAAAAATAATTAAATAAAAATAATTATAAATTTTTAATACGGCTATAATGGGTGTAAATATTATTCATAAGTCTTTCAAAGTGCATTCATTTTTATAATCAGGTAATCAAAATAATATAAAAAACACAAAAAGGCACAAAAGGGTTCAGTTCAGTCCATTAGATGGATTTGGATGATAAATTATGTATTCAATTAACACTGCATTTTGAAAAGCAAAGAAGCCACATTATCTGTGTGAAGCTGCTTTGAGACAAAGTCCACGCTTAGCAAATAAAAACAATCGAATAGAAGCAGATTTTTATTTACAGATTATTATTGTGGTACATCATTTCAGCCAATCAGCAATCAAGAAACTATTATTTAATAATTATCCATTACAAAATCCAAATCCCGACAATAAGATGACGAAGAATGAAAGAGTATTTCCTGCATGTGTGACTTTTCCCTGCACTACTCCATGGGAACCAACTGTGACTACTCTACATTCCGAAAGGTTGTGTATTGAATCTGGTTTTTATCTCCTAATTTCAGGTCACATCACGACCACGAACTACCTGCTCAACTACTTCCCAGGCCTCGACCTCGAGAAGAGGAACTGTCACGGCTTCACTGCGCTGATGAAAGCTGCCATCCAGGGCAGAGTCGACTGCGTCCGAGCGCTCATCATGGCAGGTACCTGATCTCTGTTTTTTTTTTTTTTGCAGAATACTAACGTGAAAACTTACGGGCTTCAGGATACACTATGTGGACACAATTGTTTTTGAACATCCCATTCTAAATGTAGTCGTCTAATTTTGCTGTTATATTTAACTCCGTTCTTTTGGAAAGATGATCCACTAGATGTTAGTCAAGTCGGGTTCTGATGTAGGTGAGGTGAGGAGGCCTGGGGTGCAGCGCACTTCAATAGGGTTTATAGATCTATAGCAGGAGAAATTCTACTGCAACTCATTTGAAGCAGATCTTCATGGAGTTGGCTTTGTGCACATGGGCATTGCCCCACTGGCACAGGTTTGGATCTCCTAGTTTGAATAAAGAAAACATTTCGTGCTACAGCATCCAAAGACATGGTCTTGTGTTCAACAGGGAAGAACCACATGAGGGTGGAGAAGTGTCAGGTGTCCCAATACTACTGTCCATATAGTGTATTACACTAACATGTTTACATTAGTATAATTGGTCATTTATAATTAGCTAATAATAACTTTAATAAATAAATCTAGATAAATAAATCTAGATCCTAGATTTGTGGAAATTATTCTGGATCCTGAAGATTGTGGGCTTCTGGTTCGTTTGCTAGGAGCCGATCTGGAAGCCAGAGATAATGGGCGTAAGCTGAGTCCTCGTGAATGGGCTCTGTTTACCGGACGACACGAGACGGCCTTCGTCATCCAGCGGCTCGTCCATCGGCCTTGTCCGGAACAGTGCGCAGACTCGTACAGGCCCGAGTGGCCCTTACTGCCGGCCCTGGTGGCCAAATCGCAACAGCACAAAAACTGCCTCCAGAAGATGGTAGAGTCTCTGCGCAACCTTTTTGACATAAGCAATGTCACAGATGCTTCAGAAGATGGCGTTTTCGACCACATGGTTCAAATGACGACGGCATTGAGCAGCCCGTTTATTGCCATGTCTTGTCGGACGGTGTGTCCCGAGAGTCCGCCGCGCGTTGGAAAACGCCGCTATTCGGTCCAGGAGATCCTGAAAAAGCAGCGCATGCAGCAGCTCAAAGGACTCGGACCTGAACGCCTGGAGAACTACAAACGCCTCTTCCAGAACTCTCGCATCACTCTGTTGTCTAAACCCAAAGACAGGCGTGCTAGCCTTCAGCCAGAGACGCCCAGGGACTCTTTAGTGCTCCGGAGAGGAAGTCTCCTCCCACTTCACTTGGTTAGACGGAGCAGCGTGAGACCGGGCTTGGTGGTGCCCAAGCTGAGGATCATCAAAGCTCCGACAGCAGACCACAAGCCTAAGAAAGAGCGACGAAAAAGCAGCTGCAACAATGACCAGTTCCTTCAGGTGCCCAAGTGGAGGTACAAAGAACTTAAAGAAGAACGTAAGAAGGCAGAGGAAGCTGAGAGGATGCGTCAGGAGGCCATCAATAGGCGATACCTCACCGGTGGTAAACAGAAATAACTCCATCACCACATCCGACGGTCGGCATGGCGATTTTAATACTTGAAACTCTTCACGATAATTTATTTTCATATTTATTCTTAAAAAGAAAAAGATTTTTTGTGATACTACAAGCGTTTATCCAGAGGGACAAATATTTATATAACACAAAAAATCTGTTTAGAGTACGTCCAACATGCTAGCTGTTCTACACTACCAGCAGAAACATTTGTACATCAAAAAATCCACATCACAGAGACTTTTCCTTTATATAAACACATCGCTAGAAATCCACAGAGCTCTACAAGTCTGAGGAACGAAACTTGTGAAACTAAACATCAGCCAAGTCTGGGGAGAAAAAAAACAGAATTATAGGTGAACTATTTGATCGGTGGGTGTGGCCTAATACTCTAATGAGCACATTCAATACATAGGTGTCAGTCTGAGACTCCAGGGCATCTACGTTGCTCGAGTTAAACACCAGGAGCTTTATAACGCACCTGCTGCCAGTTTATAAGGAACACCAACCTTCATAAGCCTCCAAGCTACATGGAGCAGATTTTCCACCTCAATAGATCGGATACAAAAGGTGCCAATACTTTAGAATCTGGAGCATGGAGAGAAAAAAAAACCATACAATATGGTCCAGGTCAAGCTTAAGAATTTAAACACTACCCGAATTTAACATGAAAACAAAACATGAGTTGTTACTTAGAGGAACGTTGAATACGCCACAAATCAACATCACTGCGTTATTGCTCAGACGAGTGCTGAATTCTGATTGGACTGAAATTATGGAGTCATTTCCAATAACAGCAGCTCTGACAGGTTTATATGAATGCACCTGGCTACAGTTTCCATAGTAACGGCTTGTTCACAAGGTTACACATCGATGCGGTGTTGTTTTCTACATGATGAGTATTTAACTCCTCGTTTATGGAAGGAGTCTCCAGTATCAGCAATTTGTATCCATTTCTGACACGACGAGACGCGTTTTTCATTTTCTTCGAGGGAGAGAACGAGTGTTTACAGCTGCTAGAACACCTGAGACGTCGATTTATCGACATTAAAAACTACAAACGAATAAAAAGCATGACACCTTGTTGTTTGATTTCCAGTCGTTTTTTTTTTAATTAAAACACTTGATTCAAAATGATCTGGTTTAATTCATTCCTATTTGTTTTTAGAAAAACATAAAATGTGAATTTTAATTGTATGAAAATTAGGGGGCGGTCAAAAGTAGTGTTAAAAACGCGTTAACAAAATAAATTAATTTTAACGGCACTCATTTTTATTAACGTGCAAAACGCAGCGTGCATTTCTGTCGGCTATTTTTATTACAAATAAGAAAAAAAATCAATAAATTATATAAAAGAGGTGAAATGTAAACCTTCAATGCAACACACATTTATTTACGACGTCTTTACTCGGATATAAAAATGATCCGGCAATTAAAACCGTCCGTGTGGAAACATAGCAAAAGTTCTCTTTGGTGTCGTGATGATTTGTGTCATTTAAAACATCATCATTACTTCAAAACATTCAAAATAATATTTGATTTCATGCACCATGTTGAGTTCGGTTTCACTAATAATAAACATACATTTGCGTGAAGCTCCATGTCCATGTGCGTGTTGATTAAAGTGTTAAAAAGTATTCATTTAAAGTAGATTTTAAACAGATACAAATGTGCGATTAATCAGGAATCAACTCGGGACAATCGTGTGATTTATTGCGATTAAATATTTAAATTAAGTGACAGCCCTAATAAAAGTTTATAAACACAGCAGCTTCACTCCGTATTGTAATTTGGCTGAAATCTGCGTGAATTTATTTTACTACTCGAATTTCAAGAGATTTGTGTATTTTTATGACCAGAAATTGTGAAGAGCAAAATATACAATTCCACTTCAGATGAAGGTCAGGAGGTCACGTGAAAGTGAAATGACCTGAGGAGCGTCAGGACGGCGTGGAACCGGAGAAGCGACGGTGTTTGAGGGACATGTATCTGTTGAGATGTTAAGAAAGTCCTGCTTTCGCTTCTTCTTCTGAAGGTGTGTGATGAGAGCCAGGGGCTTTCCTAAAGCCCTCGGGTCACTGGAGCGGAACGCATGAAGCTTAACTCTGATACCGGAGTCAGCAGGTTTTATTTCCGAACCCCAGAAAAGATTTACGGAGCGGAGGAAACGAGCCGAAACAGCGCCATCTAGTGGACGATGCATAGAAAAAAAACATACAAATACATCTAGATGAATTAATGATGCAGGTGAGAGACAGATAGAGATAGAGGGAGAGAGGGGGAAAAGGAGGGAGAAAAATATATAGAGACTGGGGAAGGAAGGAAATGAAGAGAAAAATATATTAAATTTTTTTTTTTTTTTTTACAAAATTATGGCAATTTAAAAAGTGAGAGAAGAGGGGTGGGAGAAAGAGGAAGAGGGGGAGAGCGAGAGAGGGAAAGAAAAAGAGAGAAAGCAGGAAGAAAAATGGCAGGGAAAAAAAACATTTTTGTTTTTTTACAAAATTATGGCAGATAAAATGAGAGCGGGAGAAAGATATAAATGAAAAGAAAGAGACTGGAACAATAAAAGAAAGGATAAGAACAACAAAATTGTGGCAAATTAAAAGTGAGAGAGAGAGAGAGAGAGAGAGAGAAAGAAGGGAGAGAGCACTGGGGAAAGAGAAAAATAAAGAGAAAGAATTTAAAAAGGGAGGGAGAGAGAAAAAGAGAAAAAAGTTACGGCTTTTTTTTAAATAAGTTACGACTCTTGGCCGTGTGAACGCTGACGTGTTAAAGATGAACCCTGAGCGAGGTCAGCACAAGGTCAGATTAAGGTCAGAGCAGCATGTTACCATGGTGACTGTGTACCTACTTTACTATCAGTGTGTGTAAACAGCAGATAACACTGTGTGGAACAGCAGGACCTTGACCTGAATACAGGAACGCTGCTAAAAGCTCACAACATGAGAACTTCTGTGCTGCAAGAGAACAAACAGAGTGAGAACTGACACCTGGAGTGATAGAGAGAGAGAGAGAGAGAGAGAGAGAGAGAGGATATAAAAACGGAGAAAACTTGATGATTTTATATTAACTCTTTATTCAGAAAGCCACACCTAACTTCTAACATCACATCATCCACTTACACACCGATTTATACACTTTACATCATTCCAGGAAAATCATTGGTCTAAAAAACAAACAAAACAAACGTAAATTCGTTTCGGCTGAAGATCGAAATCTTCTGCGTGTTCGGTGGATCTTCAGCTCTTGGATTTAGTGTAGAAGATTTTAAAAGGAAAGAGAAAACAGAACCGTGTGTGTGTGTGTGTGTGTGTTTCTCAGGATGTTAGTCAAGGCAGAACACTGGCAGGCACAGAGAAAAACGGGGTCATGAGGAATGCTGGGAATCCTCTAATGAACCTGAGTACTCACTTGGGAATTGGTCGGGAATTTTTAGAATCGGTGGAGGAAAATTTCGTGAATTGGGTGTAAATTATCCAAGAATCGTTTCAGAGCTGGTTGGGAATTGGCTTGGAATCTGATAGGAATTAATTTGGTATTGTAATGATCTGGATCCTGGCTGGAATTTGGTTGAAGGTTTGTTAGGGATAAACAGGAACAATGGGATAACGAGAATCAGCTGGCAGTCAGGTGGAAACATTGGGCATTTAGGACTAAAAATTGAGTGGGATTCTTGTCTGGGATTTGGGCTCGTTTGGGACTGGGGTAGGAATGTGTGGGGAGAATCGGCTGGGGGTGGTGGTGTGGTCCTCGTGCACTGGAGGGAGTTGGAGGTTCACTTGCGGGGCTGGTGGATGTGCTGGTTGATGTGGTGGGATGGTGGCAGCTTCTGCACCGAGGGTACAGGCTTCGTGTGAGCCACCTGAGCTGCAGCTGGGGTGAAGTCCTTATCGCCCTGAGGTGTACACACACACACACACACACACACACACACACACACACACACACACACACATCTGGATTTACCAAATCTGGACCAAAACCTTTCCGTTTCCGTTTCCTATTGAAGGAACATCAGTAGAACATCTACGTTAACATTTACGACATGGCAGACGCATTATCCAGACTCACTCACATTGATCTCATTTAAACAGCTGAGCAATTGAAGGCTAAGGGCCTTGCTCAAGGGCCCAGCAGTGACAGCTTGGTGGTTCTGAGACTTGAACTCATAGGCTCCTGCTCAGAAGTCCAACATCTCATCCAGTGAGCTGCTACAACAAACAGTTTCTACTCTAATCATTTCCGAAAACATGCCCTGGGCAGCTGTTCATCAACTTTATTGAAGATGATCAGAAGTAAAAAAAAAACGGACTTCATCCTGATTCATGATCCAGTCTCCTTCTGGTCTGCGGATCTGCCTGGTCCATCCTGAGGCCCTGATTTTTGATACATTTCTCATTACTGGAAACCGCTTCGAATAGAGAGCCCCTAGAGATCCAAGAATCAGGAACATTTGATGGAATGAACGTTTATAGCTGCTATAATGTACGTGAAAACAGGAAATAACGGATTTAAAAAGCACGATGTGCTGGTGATCTGTACGATCAAAATCTGTAGGTTAAAAAATAAATCGGATCGACCGGCCGGCTTCCCTTTTTCTAGCCGTTTGTCAGGAAAAAATTCAGTGTGTTCGATACAAATAGAAAAATTCCTAAAAGAGAGCTGTAAAGCTGTGGCTCTGACAGCGAGGATCTGTTTCTCCGGATCTTTCCGAGGGCTTTTGTTTGAAGCTTCGGGGGCAGTGCAGCTCCTCGCTCGCTTCTTTCATCTCAGAATGTGGGTCTCCAGAGAGAACAGAGAGAGAAACCTTACCTGCACACTGATTTCCACACACACACACACACACACACCTGCAGGGACTCAGAGCTCCACACAGGATGTGAATTATACATGATGTGCAGTCAGTGAGCATCTGTCTGTGGACTTTTTGATAAAAAGTGAAACCGTGATAAACAGACACAGCCATGAAACACATTCTGTGTGTGTGTGTGTGTGTGTGTGTGTGTGTGTGTGTTGTCGGCGTACCTTTGTCACCACACCAGAAACCACAACTGGCATTTTCGGTGGGCTGTAAAGAGGGAAAAGAGGAAAAGTTAAAAAAAATAATAAAAATAAATAAATAATTAAAAAAAGAAGCAGAAAAACACTCTCAAAAATCTTTCTGGAAAAATCTCGAAAGCAACAAAAAGTTTCTTTGATGGCTCCAGAATTATTGGCACCCCGGAAGAGTAAAAAATAAATAAATAGATTCCATATCCAAGCCAGTGAGTGTAATTCTAATAAAAGGAATCCTATATAATAAAACCCAATTAAATTATTATTATAATTATTTATTTTTTTTTACAAATATTTACACATTTATTAAATTTTCGCTCAAAAATGCTTCAGTTTGAGAATTCCATGACTTCCTGCTTCACTGGGATAAAATGTAGAAAAAACAAATAAACTTGCCATTTAACAGGGAAAATGAATAATTATATACACACACATATATATATATATATATATATATATATATATATATATATATATATATATATATATATATATATATATATATATATAAATAAATATATAATTAGAATCAATAATTAGGACATTCTGTTTAAATAATTAGTTAAAATAAATGAATGAATTTTTTTGGGTGCCAATACTTCTGCTGAATGAATAAAAGAACGTGTGTAGAATAGTGGCTGGAGCTACAGCAAGTGTGTGTATGTGTATTTTGGCAACGTTGCTTTCGAGCAAAACCTGTTCTATGTTTCTGGGAACAAGAGGTGTGTGTGTGTGTGTGTGTGTGTGTGACCTATAAAATCAGTAGCATGGCTCCACGTGAGCGCTATGAGATGGAACCGAGGTGCCGGGTCTCGGCCGTCGTCACTTTCTGATACAACGGTCATTTGTTTTTTTCTACAGACAGAGAGTGTGTCATGGCCTCACACACACACACACGCTCACACACACACACACAGGTGGGAGTTGGGCGTCTCGATCGACCTCAGTGTGAAAATCATCTCGATGCAGAACGAAATGATTACGTCCATGAGAAGTACATGATGAATGTGAACGCTGACTGCACCCGGGACTCCTCACCTACATCACTACCTGACTACACTCACACACTTGTGGTTAAATTCATCTCCACAAAATCTAGAGGAACATCTTCCCAAAAGAGTGGAGCTCATTATAACCGCAAATGGAGAGTAAATGTGGAAAACACATACCCATATTACACTCAGGTGTCCACAAACTTTTGGGCGAAAGAGTGAGTTCGGAACAGATACAACATGAAAGAAAGTGAGAGAAAGAAAGAGTGTGAAAGACACGGACAGAGCGAGAGACAGAATGAGAGAGAGAGAGAGAGAGAGAGAGAGAGAGAGAGAGAGAAACAGACAGAATAGGCCTGAAGGGGGCAGCAGAGTATCGACTGAGAAACATCACATCTCTCTGACCAAGCATTCATACTCAGCAGAAGAGGAGGAGGAGAAGAACAGGAAGAAACCCCGAAATAAAGCCAATGTCAAGGTTAATAACCAGGACACCAAGCTCTGGGATATGGGAGGGTTTTTTTGGTCTGTGGAGTGACGCACGGCAGTGAGAGGGAATTCTCACGACTCAGAAAAAGAGATGGAGAAAACGATAGAACGAAGGAATAAGGAAAAGAAGAGACGGGGCTAAACCTCCCTAATAAAAGCTAACGAGAATGAAATGGTTCTGCGTGAAAACAAGACATTTACATATTTTTACTCGAGCACCGGGGAAATGAGAGGGGAAAAACAGAGACAGGTAGACGGAGAGAGAGAAAAATCACAAAAGATCGAGGATGGAGAAACAGACAGACAGGTAGAATGACAGACAGGTAATGATAAAGATGGACAGATTAACAATCATGAAAATATTAGCAGACAGATAACTATAGAAAAGGTAGAAGAGGGTAGAACGAGAGAGACGTGTAGTAGAGAGCAATCAAAAACAAAAAAAAAAAGAGAAAGAAAGACGTAGAAAGAAAGGAGAAGGAGACTGGCTGTGTTCATTTTTGAAAAGTGACATCATGGGCAATTAAAAGTAGCTGCTGACCTTTGCAATGCAGCATCAACCGTTTCTCTGCTAATGAAGTGATGAGGATGTGATACGCCCTCATACACCAAAATATACACATTCACTACGATATATAACACATCATCATATATACTTCCTTACAACACTTTTGGGAGATCCTGACCACTGCAGACTGGAAAAACCCCACAAGAGCTGCAGCTTTGGAGACGTAGTCGTCTAGCTGTCGCTCAAATCCTCACGCTCGCCCATTTTTCCTGCTTCTAACACGTCAACTTTCAGGACAAAAAATCCACCTGCTGCCTAATAAATATATCCACCAACTAACAGGTGCCATGGTGAAGAGTCTCATTGCGACTGTCTCGCGCTCGTTTCCTCATCGTGCCCGTCTCCTCATCACGACCGTCTCACGCTCGTCTCACGGCACTCATCTCCTCATCGCGCCCTCATCACGCTCGTCTCCTCATCGCGCCCTCATCATGCCCATCTCATCACGACCGTCTCACGGCGCCCGTCTTCTCATCGCGCCCGTCTCCTCATCACCCCCACCACCACCATTGCGCCTGTCTCCTCATCGTGCCCGTCTCCTCATCTCGCCCTAATCACGCCCGTCTTGCGCTCGTCTCCTCATCGCGCTCGCTCTTTCCGTGGTTCATTTATGTGCGGATCGGGACATGCTTGAACGATTCAGTTCAACTGCTATAATTATCGAGACGTAATTTAGACGTAAGGATAGACGGAGAGACGGCTGATCAGACACGGAGACGGATTCACACCCATGCATTTGTAGTGATTTACAATTTTTTCAGTAGCATTTGAAAACAAGCGTACTGTAGATGATCAGAGCACCAGTGTGTGAGCTGGAGCTTCAGCGTCAGTAAGGGATTTGTGCCGATCAGAAGCGATCCTTCCTCCTGATCTGAGACCGAAAGAAATGAGAAGAAATGTTCTGCTGTACTTGACAGAGACGTCTGTAGAGAAGTCAGTGACCCCTAAAATCCGATTAAATACGTCTGGCTGTTTTGTCTCAGCACGAAGCCTCGAACAAATCACTTTCGGTTAAACGTTTGTTCTTGGCGAGTCTGACCCGCGGGAGCGTCTCAGGTACCGGGGGAGAGGGCGGGTTCCTGCTCGGCAGGTGTGTGGCACTTCACATCAGTGCTTTCCGAGCAGCTGAGTTTCGCTCTGCTGTCTGTCTGAAGCAGCCGCGTTGCGTGTGGCAGGTTCTCCCCAGGCCATCTCGCTCCACTTACCGCCACAAATGCTCAATTTTTCCACCTGCTCACATTTCTCACGCTGGGTAAGATCTCTTTCAGGAGACTGGAGATGCTGTGTGTGTGTGTGTGTGTGTGTGTGTGTGTTTACGTTGTGCAGGCGGTCCAGTATATAAAACGTATACTGGCAGGTTGTCTGAGAGTAAAACAAAACCTGATCATGATCAGCACACCTGATGTCTTCATCCCTACCTGGCACATTTGAAAGCCACCCATGGTCCAACCTTGCCCCACCCACCACCATCAAATCACTCATGTTCATCCTTTAATACCTAAAACGCTCGAATAAAAGTGTATCGCAATGCCTCGTTTTAACGATTTTACACCATTATTAGTAGATGCGCTTCATGTTCATTATTTAGAAAGTGACCAATATTTTTGATGTAGATCAACCAGCAAAGCTACACGTCTACAGTAAGTTGATGACGATCAGAGATTAGAACCTGAGCAGCCATAAGTCCACACTGTCGCTCGCCCGGGTGCCAATACTTAAACCCTTGTTGCCTCCAACAAGTCTAGTCCTTCTCATGACTGAGGTGTACATCTGAAATCTCCTGAATGTGCACCTCAAACAGCAGAGAATCTGGTGTAGTATAACTATTTCAGACATTTGACCTCGCTGTGACCTTGACGAATCAAATCGCGGTCTGGTTTTGATGATCGCTCCGTATCGATCTTACAAACACTATCACGATTTATAGAACAGGGCCAAAGCAAGGTCACAACAAGGTCACAGCAAGGTCAAATTAAATTGAAAATCGTTTTCTTGATTAGATTTTTATGTATTTTGAAGCGGTATTCTGTTGCAGACTGAAAGCGTTGAGTTCGAATCGTTTATTTTTTAAACTGACCGATTATTTATAGAGTTAAGCGCTGCCAGGTTTCCATGGTTACTGTGAGCTGGTATTTGTGAATTGATCAATATTTTGGGGATTACTGAAGCTGAAACTACCAGCGAACTACCACCATGAACCTCGTTCTGGACGAATCTGTTCTTGGGAAAGTGCAGGTAAAGGTCATGTTGGTATCTGCTCGGTGTGATGGAGTAATCAGGGCTCTCCAGCAGCCTGAGTGGCCAGCTAACTTCAGGGAACTGATAAGACCTGAGCTGAAAGCACCGGTCCAGAGGAGATGAAGATCAGCAATCAGGTGTTGGGCCGAAGGGCAAACTGCACAGGAAGGAGAGCTAACGCCACAAAATCTCTCTCTCTCTCACACACACACACACACACACACACACACACACACACACACACACACACACACACACACACACACGGACGGAGCGCATGATGACGTGACTCAGAGGGATCTAAATACTGAAAAGTGACTCATCGTCTTGACAAACCCTTAACAACTTACTAGAAAGAGGAAAAAAAAAAAGGGAAGAAGTGATCACATGACGAAAAAAAAGAAACGGAACACGCCCAATCCCAAAGCAGAGCCGCACGCCCCAAAACTAGCCTCTGTTACGGTGTCCCGCTACGTTCGTCACGTGGACGTGTGCAAAACTTCTCTTATTTGTCCTGCAGCTTAATGAGCAAAAATGCAAATAAGAGCACACATACACACACACACACACACACACACACACACACACACACACACACACACACACACACATACACACACACACCCCTACCTTGTATAACCTGCTGAGAAATGCTCACCTGTGACCGAGTAAATAACGCAGCACCAATCGCACTTTATTGCTTTACTGCTCAGATATAAAAAACTGCGTATAAATCCCTAAGTCAAATTCTCGAATCTGATTGGTCAGAGAACACTTTTTTTTCATAAATAAACACTTTTTTTGCTATATTGAAGGTTTCTTTTAGTTTTCAGTGTCAGTTTTTTTACATCACGAGAAAGAAAAACGAGTTTCAGTGACTTTACACCAAAACTGAAAAACCCCTGAAATTGGATATATTGAGCAAAAGTATTGGGACACCTGACATTTCAACTCATATGTGTTTCTTCCCCAAACTGTCACCACACACGAGTAGACACACAGTTGTACAGGACGTCTTGAACTTGGAGACCCAAACCCTCCAGCATGACCCAGACCTTCTCACCTCACCTACATCAGTACCTGACTTGACTAACACCCTTGTAGCTGAATGAATCTCCACAAAAATCTAGTGGAACATCTTCCCAGAGGGCTGGAGCTTATTATAAGAGTGAATGGAGACTAAATGTGGAAGTCAGGTGGCCACAAACTTTTGTCCATATAAAAGTGTGTTTTCTTTAGTCGGCGGTGTGGAATGGTGTCTCGAACACTCTCTCAAGCGGTTTAACTTCCTGCAAAACGTTTTGAAACTAGATTTGTAAGATGCTCACAGGTGGCAGCACGAGGCTGCACGCAGAGTCACAGGGAGCACCGACTTTCAGACAATGACATGGTCTTTTGCACAGCTATTGATGTACACCTGGTGCTACTCCGACCACGTGCGCACACTGTCACTGAGCTCCTCACACGTGAGTTTCTCACCGGAAACAACACGATCTCACTTCTGCACCCACCCTACTCGCTAGGTTTGGATCCTGCGGACTTCACCCTCTTCCCGAGGATGAAAATTCAGCTCAAAGGTCAAAGTTCTGACACTGTTGCGGAGATCTGGAGCTCGACACGCTTTGAGAAAAGACTTCCAGGACAGGCCCCAGAAAAACGTGTGCAAGGGGACTATTTTGAAGGTGATGGTGTGGAAATGTACTTTCTTGTAAGCAGTATGAGTTTAGAAACTTTTTGATAAAACCTTGTATGCGTGTGTATATAAATATAAATATATAAAAATAGTGCTCGAGATGTCAGAGAACGAGAAATGACCAGAAGGATTGATGTGAAAAAAAGAAAAAAGGAATAAAACTCTGCTCACCTGCAGCTCTCAAACTCTTTACTGTCCTTGTCCTCCTTCCTGTCTGATGAGGAATCTCCAGCAGTTTGGTGTTTCTGGACTATCCTCATCCCTCCTGCTTTCACTAATCCCAATTTAACAGAAAAGTTCATTATAATCATATAGTTACAGTTGAATCCACAGACACACTTTTATATAAGAGCAATAAAAAGAGAATAAATCTGATCAACCATGATGCTGCTCAAAACACAGACACCTTTGAACATCTCCAGGTGATGAAGATCATTTCCGGGGGTGGGTGTGTGTGTGTGTGTGTGTGTGTGTGTGTGTGTGTGTTGGGGGTTAGTTATACATATGAAGGAGTTTATAAGTTATAAATACGCGACTCAATGCTGCACAGGTTGAACAGAACTGAATAAAAAAATGACAAGATGAAAATATTTCTGAACCACAACCCAGAATCTTAACATGATGTTTATCTTCAACCTCGGTCATCTTCTCATCCTGAACTTCTCTGATTTCTTCCCCTAGTTTCTACACACACTGCCATTTCTATTTCTAACACACATCCCAGAACTAATGCACACACTGCACCCAGAACATGATCTTCCCCTCTCCTGTATTCCTGCAGATGATTGGGATGGTGGTGGAGACTCTCTGCCTGTGGTGTGTGATGGCCTACAACAGCTCTGCAGGAGAAAAACAACACGGGATTCAGTACCAGCAGGAGGATGTCCGGCTCTGGTCTCGTTTCTCTCCTTCGGTGGTGATGACATGACCAGGCTCCAAACAGGAAAACACCTCAATTAAAAGGAAAACAACCTCCGTGTTCGGAGAAAAAAAACGTGTTTCACACTGCGACAGAAACAACCTCAGACTTCAGCCTCTCTCGTCAACGTGGCTTTTTTTCCTGCCCATTGTTTGGCAACGCTACGCGATGACGTTGATAGTTGCTCCGGCCAATCGCAGCGAGCCTCTGAGCGACGTGATGACGTCGGAGGTGGTTTCGGCCAATCGGACCGCGTCTCTGAGCGACGTCGGGGAGCACGTACGCTGGCACGTTCGTAAACAGAAGACAGAGATGAACATACGGGTACTTTAGTTCAGGTTCGTGTCGACAGCGGAAGTGATTTTTTATTTAGAATTTTTATTTCTTTAAAAAATTCATTTACTCACTTATACACACTCATTCACTCATACACACTCATTCATTCACTCATACACACTCACTCATACACACTCATTCATTCACTCATTCATTCACTCATTCATTCACTCATTCATTCACGCATACACACTCATTCATTCACTCATTCATTCACTCATACACACTCATTCATTCACTCATACACACTCACTCATACACATTCATTTACACTCACTCACTTATACACACTCATTCACTCACACACACTCACTCACTCACTCATACACACTCATTCATTCACTCATTCACACTCACTCACTCACTCACTCACTCACTCACTCACTCACTCATACACACTCACTCACACACTCATTCATTCACTCATACACACTCACTCATACACACTCATTCATTCACTCATACACACTCATTCATTCACTCATTCATTCACTCATACACACTCATTCATTCACTCATACACACTCACTCATACACATTCATTTACACTCACTCACTTATACACTCACTCACTCCTCACTCACTCACTCCTTACACACTCATTCATTCACTCATTCACACTCACTCACTTATACACTCACTCACTCACTCACTCACTCACTCACCCACTCAATCATACACACTCATTCATTCACTCATACACTCTCATTCACACTCACTCATACACACTCATTCATTCACTCATACACTCTCATTCACACTCACTCATACACACTCATTCATTCACTCATACACACTCACTCATACACATTCATTCACACTCACTCACTTATACACACTCACTCACTCACTCACCATACACACTCATTCATTCACTCATTCACACTCACTGACATACACTCACTCACTCACTCACTCACTCACTCATACACACTCATTCATTCACTCATACACTCTCATTCACACTCACTCATACACACTCATTCATTCACTCATACACACTCACTCACTCATACACACTCATTCACACTCATTCACACTCACTCACTTATACTCACTCACTCACTCACTCACTCACTCACTCACTCACTTTTAGAGATTAGTGTTCATTGTTAACAAGCATGTTATAGAGATCAGATGCTGATGTTGGAGAAGGAAAGGAGTCTTCAGTTCCAGTTCCTTGTGAAGGTATTTAGTGGGGTTGAGGAAATCAGGCCTCTCATGTTTATGGAGCTTTATGCAATTTGTTACAAAAAAAAAAAAAACTTACAAAAAACAAACATCAGAAGCAAACAAATTTCTGTCACATTTCTTTAAATGCATTAATTACATTAATGAAAATAAACATTTCCCTTAACTGGAACTGAGGATCCCAAACCCTGAGATCTGGCCTCAGACCATCATCTCTCCTCTGTGATGACTTCTTTACTGTGTAGTAGTAGACCTCGAGTTCACTCCTCCATTCATTCTTCAGACTGACAGATAACGAAACGTGATTCATCACTCTACAGAACCTGTTTCTGCAGCTGCAGGGTCCAGTGTCAGCGCTTTACACCAGTCCTGCACACACCTGGCAGATCTTACACTCGTGTGCATCACCTCCACTGAAACACATTTCATGAAGCTCCGGATGCACAGGTCTTGTGCTGCTGCTGCTTTCAGATGCGCTGTAGTGACTGATGCAACAGGGACTTTACACGCTCAGTGAGGTTGCGTGGTCTACTGCCTCGTGGCTGAGCTGCTGCTATTGCTCCTAAATGGTGGCATCACATGGAAGTGCCAGATCTTCAGTATCACCCGTTCCCCTGTTTGCGTTGTGAGACATTTTGTACATTATTTGACATGTCTGTAGGTGTGCAGTGGGGGTCAGGAAGGGGGGCCATGTAGAACCCTGAGGTTCTTCCAGGAACATGCCATGTCTTCTGGACGCTTTTTTTTTCTGCAGAAATGAGGAGAGGTTTGCACAGACAATATATGTGGATGTGATTAATTAAGATTTAAACTGGCTATTGTTGTCATTTCTTTTCTCTTGTTTGATACACATTATATGGCCAGAAGTATTGGGACACCTGACTTTTCCCCAGACATCTGTGCTTCTTCTCCAACCTTCACACAATTGTACAGGACGTCTTTGAATGCGGTACATGAACTTTTCTATCCACTTGAACTAGGAGAACCAAACCTGTTCCAGCGTGACAATCCGTCTGTGCGCAAAGACAGCTCCATTAAGATCTGCTTTCCATTGTGTTGGACATGTGTGAAAGATCTCCTGCTGTAGAGCTCTGAATTGAACTCTATTAGGATTAATGTGAATGCTTCCACACCTCACCTACATCAGTAGCTCACTTTACTAACTCCCTTGTGGATGATCTTGGATCTTGTTCTAACAGCAGATGGAGACTAAATGTGGAATGGGACGTTCAAAAAGAAGCACATCGCAATCTTATGGTCAGGTGTCCACAAACCTTTGGTCTGTGACTACACATGAATAAATACCAAAACAAACTACAAAAAAATACTTTTACAAGGGAGCATGACATTTTTTCGTAAACCTCCCATCAGTTGGTCTGTTTGATCTGTTTAATCAAGAATTTATCTCTGTTTTTATTGCTTTATATTCAGCTACTTGCTATTATAAATCATCGTCAGTGTTTCCTTTCAGGTAAAATATGATAAATATATTCTATATAATATATACTCCGGTTAATTAAGGAGACTGGGTTAATTATTGACACATTTATTACAGTATAACCACAACCCTATGTTTTTCTGCCTTATTCTCTGATAAAAATGGATTATATTTGACATTTCTGTCACCATTTAATATGATTCTCAGCTCGTTGCTATGGAGATGGAGCCAGACGTGCTGAGTGACATGAAATTCTTGTCCATGAACACAAATCAATAGATAAAATTTTATGACTTTGTCACGAAAATGTAATTAATAATTGTATCCTGATTAAGTTACTTGGTGTTTGGTAACAAAGGAACGACTTTACATCAGTAACATCGACTCAATAAAAGTCATTCATAAGATGGCGACTGATGGCACCTGCATTCATAACAACTAGTTTCTAACTAAAGAATCATTTGATTGTTAATCATAAATAGAATAATTTATCATGTGTCCTGCAGTCATTCATGTAGTGGGCTGCAAAATCATGATCCTACTAAACAGCTACTTTAATTAGGGTACAATATTCTGCAATCAAATATATTCAATAATCAATCATTGAACGTTTGAAAGTTGGCAGCCTGCAGGATTCTTACCTTCACCACCTTCACCACCTTCTTCTATATGGATTAATTTTCTGTTCTGATCCCAACAAGTCTGAGCAAAATACCGAGTAGGCACCAATCAGAGGCCCCATTTTTATGACATCATCATGTAGAACTGTAGAAGTATTTTACAGTATTTTAAAACAAATACAGAAGAATCAAATATTTTTCATACAAAATATGAAGCCATTTTCATCAACTGTCCCAAAGCACAAAACCTATTTTATATTTGAAATACATGCATCATAAATACTGCCCATCCCTGTTCTTATGTATAATTTATATATATATATATATATATATATATATATATACAGTACAGACCAAAAGTTTGCACACACCTTCTCATTCAAAGAGTTTTCTTTATTTTCATGACTATGAAAATTGTAGAGTCACACTGAAGGCATCAAGGGCTATTTGACCAAGAAGGAGAGTGATGGGGTGCTGCGCCAGATGACCTGGCCTCCACAGTCACCGGACCTGAACCCAATCGAGATGGTTTAGGGGTGAGCTGGACCGCAGAGTGAAGGCAAAAGGGCCAACAAGTGCCAAGCATCTCTCGGGGAACTCCTTCAAGACTGTTGGAAGACCATTTCAGGTGACTACCTCTTGAAGCTCATCAAGAGAATGCCAAGAGTGTGCAAAGCAGTAATCAAAGCAAAAGGTGGCTACTTTGAAGAAACTAGAATATGACATTTTTCAGTTGTTTCATACTTTTTTGTTATGTATATAATTCCATATATAATTCCACATGTGTTCATTCATAGTTTTGATGCCTTCAGTGTGAATCTACAATTTTCATAGTCATGAAAATAAAGAAAACTCTTTGAATGAGAAGGTGTGTGCAAACTTTTGGTCTGTACTGTATGAATATAAGGAACAGTGATGTGTTATTAAACCCTCTGTCATTAATTATTTATTTATTTACATGCTTATAACAGCAAAGCACCACCAATCACCGTCTGACCAATCAGTGGTGTGCATTATGCTTAGCTCCGCCCACAAATCTCTTTCCAGCTCATGTTGGATTGAATGATGTAAATATGTTCAGAACATTCAGAAGAGAAATTCTGCTAGAAACTCGATCACCATTCCAGATCTTTGGGAGCTGATGGAAAAAACACTAAATAAATGAAACAACGCTCGAGATTGCAAACAGTAATTTTTTTATTGTCCTGGCAGCAGAACATCGTTAAAATCCAGCCTGATTATCTATGGAGCTCGGAAACAACAACAACTGAGACCGGGGACTGACGTTTATTTTTCTTTCTTTCGTTCTTTCTTTACTCTCGGCTTTTTGAATTAGAACATTTATTTAAGTGAAGAGAATTTTTCTAATATTTTTAACACAAGTCTTTTCTTGCCGTTTTGTTGCTTTTTAATGACACCGATATCTGCACATAAAAATGATATAGATTTATATTTATACGTATATTTATAGAATCGTCATCATTCTCTATGACCATTTCAGTCTAGTAGATTTTTTGTATTTTTTTTGTATTTTTATGGTGCTTTGGCCGGGAGAAGTCGGACGCCGCACCGCATCGCACGTCACCGTGTCTGTCATCATCTGGAACATGGACGACACACGGCACACACTCGGCTAACACACAGAGAGAGAGACTGATTTTGTACATCTTTGGAGGAAATGAAGCTCATAGAGACGTCTGGCTCTGCGGCTCGTTACTCCAGTGCTGCCTAGACGAGTAGCCTAATTCATAACACACTCATGAACGAAAGGAAACGGAAATCCGCATTTGAGATACGCGTCAAAACATTTCCAGTGGTGATTTTTTTTTATATGTTTGGTCAGTCAGGTGTGAATGACAAACGGTGGCATTGTTATCAATGTGTTTTGTTTTGTTTTAACGCTCGTTCAACCTTCCAAAAAAAAAATTGTGCGACAAAAAAAAAAATGACCAAAAGAAAATATCTACATGTCTCTTGTTAGGCAGTGAGAAAGCACTTCATCGATACGGAGAGTGGAATGACGTTCTCCTGACTGCTTTCGCGACGTCGCTCTAGAAGCACAAATGCGTTCACATCATCGTAACACACACCCTGCTCTGGAAAAAACAAATAAAAGTCGGCTAGGTTTGTGTTTTGTGTGTGATAAAGTCACGTCCGTGGGTCAGCAGTGTAACGTACACGGGTCGAGGAATAACCGAAAATAGATAAAAAGGCTGGAAAAATCTCAAACGAACCTCAGACATTCTGCGAAAGTCGACACGATGGGGTGGTGAGAAAAAAAAGGGGGGAAAAAGCCGTTCCTAAAAATGTCATCCTTCTTGCTATATAAATTCCCTAAATCACGAACCGCATTCATCTTTTCCATAAATCTCTCCATTCCTTTTTTTTTCTTTGTGCTTACATCCCGGTGTTCTCTCTTTCCTCGGAATGAGGCTTCTGCCGAACGAAACGAACGATGTGTTGACAAAAACGTGGTATGCATGCACATGCACAGTTTTCCAGCCTCTCTTTGCAAGCACCCGGATTTCCTCGGGTAACTCAAAGTCACCGGGAGTAGGAGGAGGAGGAGGGAAGGGGGTGGCGGTGAAGATGAGGTCATCCATGGGATCATCTGAAGAATGGACGTCTCCTGTCGAGTCCTACACCCAGGAGTCGGGCGAGGCGGGGTAGTGGCTCGTCTCATAGTTGAGTTCGCTGTACGGACGTGCAGCCGAGTAGAAATCCACGTAGTTCCCCGTGGACTTGAGTCCCAGGTGCATGCTGAGGTCAGCGGCAGGAGCAGGCTGATGGATCTGATCTTCGAAAAAAGGCTCTTCAAAGTTCCTAGTGGAGTTCTGAAACGGAGGAAGCACCTCGTAGTCCTTTGGGATGCTCTCCTGGGGAGCTGGATGAGGCGGGATCTGGAGCGAGGAGAACATGGTGTCGTTAATGCTAATACTTCTCCGCTATCTTCTCTGCACCTTTTATTCTTTCCTTCTCCTTCTCTCACGGCTTTCTCTCCTCCACATTGTTCTCATAGTTCTATCTTCCTTTCTTCCAGCTTTTTATTTTCTCTTCTCCCTTCAGTCTCAAAACTTTTCCCAAAGCTTCCTGTCCTCCTTCCTTTTATCTATATTCTTCTCTATCTTCATCTCCATCCCCACTCTTTTCTTTCTTTTCCTTTTTTCTTATCCACTCCTATTATTATAGGTCCTACAACTAGCAGCATTGCATTCTGGGATTTAAGACACAAACTTCTACATAAATTCTGGATTATTATAAAGTTTCTGATGGAGGGAATCAGATGTTACCTGGTTGAGTTTGACTTCTTCGTTTGGAGTCGCATACGAGTTACGAAACAGCGTCGAGGTTCCACACGAGACTTGAACTGTTGAAAAGCAGAAAACGAGTTTGAGGATTTGATCATTTTTTTAATCGTGACTTATCCCAGAAATAAAGCATGCAGGAAGTGAGAAGAATCAACAGTTAGAGCCTGCAGGAGGACAGATGGATTATACAGGAAGTGATGTCATCTCTAAACTGATCCTGACTTCCTGTTGAGGTTTTGCTACACTTTACAGTAACAAGAGCATTGAAAGGTCATGTGACTTCCTCTTCTTTTTTCTCCTTCACTCTCCACATCCCTCTCTTCTCTTTTTTCCTTTACACTTCCACATCCCTCTCTTCTTCTGCTTCTACCATTTTTCTTTATTTCCCATCTCCCTGCCTCAATCTTTTTACATTATCTTCTCCCTCACTTTAACCTATCCTCTTCTCTTCCGTTTATTTTCTCGTTTTCTGGCCGTTTATATCCTCCCATTTATTCAGCTTCTTATTTCCTCTTCTCCCTCACTTTATCCCATCCTCCTCCCCTCCAGCTTCTCATTTCTTCTCCCTCACTTTATCCCATCCTCCTCCCCTCCAGCTTCTCATTTCTTCTACCTTTTCTCCTCTCCCAACATTTTTCCTTCACATCCTGCTTTTCTCCTCCTGTTCCATCTCTCCATCCTATCCTCTTTCTTCTTTCATTCTTCTCTAACTACTTCTTCTCCTCCACTTTCCTCTTTCCATCAGTCTTCTCTGCTCATCCTCTTATTCGTTCTGCTTCCTATTCCCTCTTCTCCTTTCCACCTCTTCATCCCTCCTCCCTCCTTCTCCTTCCCCACGATGCTGTCTTCTCCCATCCTTCTTCTTCTTTTCTTCCTCCTTTCTTACATATCTTTCCTTTTCCTCATGTCCTCATCCCTTTCTCTGTTCTACCTTCCTGTTCTCCAGCTCTCCTTCATCTCACCTCTTCACCTCTCCTCTTTTCTTCTCTCATTTTCAGCCTTTTTCTTCCTTTACATCCCATTTATTCTTTCCTTTTGTTCCTTCTCTCCATACTATACTTCTTTTCATTTCTTCTACATTTATTTTTTAATTTTCCTCTAACTTCTGCTCCTCCACTTTAATCTTTCCATCCTTCTTCTCTGCTCATCCTCCCATTCGTTTTCAATGCTTCCTATTCCTCTTCTCCTTCCTCCTCCATCTCCTCCCTCCTCCCATCCTTCTTCGTCCCTTTTTTCCTTCTCTCTTCCACGTCCTTTCTCTCCTTCATCTCCTTCATTCCCTTCTCCATTTCTGTTCTCCAGCTCTACTTCATCTCACCTTTTTACCTCTCCTCTTTCTTTCTCTCGTTTTCAGCCTTGTTTTTTTTTCTCTCCTCCTTCCCGAGCTCTCACCTGACGTGGCGTCTTTCCTTGATGCGTGCTCTCCTTTGTTTCCATGGAAACTAGCATTAGTTCCAGTGGACTCATAGTCGGTTTTTCTCTCCTTAAGGCTGATCATCTCTCTGGGCGAGGCGGGGGCGCTTGCTGCAAAACCACACACACACACACACACACACACACACACACACACACACACACACACAATGTCTATGAGCATCTAAAGAACTCTCTCTCTTTCACATCTCCATCCCTCTCCTTGTCTTTCTTCATCGTTTCTTGTCGTCACTAGATGAAAGTCATACTGAGGTGTGGATCATTATTCTTCATTAGTGTGCTTCAGAGTGGCAGCAGGAATGTGATTTCAGACAAAGAACAGTCAGCTTCAACATTCCTAATTCTCCTGAAAGACACTTACAAGGACGATTCAGTTTAAGAAAAAATACAGTTTTTGGCACAGTTGCAAAAACTCTCACCCCCAGTCATTTTATTCTCACGTGCACTAATGAGTTTCAAGCTCACGTCAGTATAACGTAGAAGGAGCCTCCAGTGTCAGAGCTTTAAAATAGTCCCAGGTGAAGGTGTAACATTTGTTTTTAGGATCTTCAGGGCAGCTTTAAGGTTTCTCAGTGACATGTTAAGGTGGGTTTTACTCTCTTTGTCTTGATACCAGAACATTATCAAAATCCAGCTGGAATAATGATGAAGCTTGCAAACAACAACTGGGATTCTTCTTCTCCTGCTTCTGCTAAACAATATTGAATAATTTCTGCATCTTTTACCTCTGTTCAATTGATCCTTCCATCCTCTACTCCTTCTCAATTGGTTCCTCCATCTTCTACTACTTCTCTACTGATCCCTTCATCATCTACCACTTCTCCACTGGTCCCTCCATTCTTTAACTCTGCTCCATCAGTCCTTCCATCCTCTTCAACGTTACCACTAATCTCTCCTTTCCCCACCCACTGCTCCAGTGGTCCTTTTATCTTCCACTTTTCCACTGATCCTTCCATCTTCCACTACTTCTCTATTGGTCCCTCCATCCTCCTCCACTGCTCCACTGATCTTTCCATCCTTTACTAATTCTCCACTGGTCCCTCTATCTTCTACAAATTTTTTACTGATCCCTCCATTCTCCACCATATTTCCACTAATCTCTCCATCCTCCACCACTACATCGCTGATCCCCAAAAAGAAAGTAATCTTTCTGTTTCTCCAGACGTTTAAAATAAATAAAAAATCTCACCAAGGACAGGTGATGAACATCAGTTAGCATTAGCACATTACTCAGCTCATTGCAATCTAGCCATCTGTTGAGTGTAATTCTACAGATGCAAATATTACTGCACCCTCTTTCCCTCCTGCAATGCTGACCGAGGAACTAATTGGTGTTTATTGACTTTCAGTGGTGTGATGGATTATTACAGAAGGCAACCAGACTGAGGCAAGACTTTCTTTTTCTTGTGATCTCGCCGCCTTTCCTGTTTATTTCCTCTTTTTGGCAAAAAGTAAAAATTCAAAGCGTCTGCACAAACGTTTCAGCTGTCAAAAATGTCCACTGGGAGTCTCTAATGAGATAAATTACAG
This sequence comes from Silurus meridionalis, assembly GCF_014805685.1. Lineage (NCBI taxonomy): Eukaryota > Metazoa > Chordata > Actinopteri > Siluriformes > Siluridae > Silurus > Silurus meridionalis. The sequence continues at coordinate 1,254,743 of NC_060904.1, forward strand.
TTGCTTTGTTATACGAATAAACAGTATGTATAAATATAAATAAATTCTCTGCAGCCTGGAAACCCATGGCATCATTACAACAGCGTATGCTGTGCGAGATGGGGAAATAAGGTCTCAGGTGGAAAGTGAAAAAGTATCTCGGAAGTTTATTGCCACAGCGATCTGCAAAATTGTAGATTTATTTATTCACAGACACTTTTAATAGCTAATGATTGGGAAACCGGTGAGTTCCTGTTCTGAATTGCGTTCTAGCAGCTATAAACGCTCATTCACTTACCAGTCTCGCTCTTGAAGTTAATAAAACACCAGCTTTTCATGCCAATTAATAAAAGAAGCTGTCCATGGTGCTGAAAGTTACAAAGCCCTGATGCTGGAGATTCCTTCCTTAAACGTTATTTCCTGATTCGTTGTTCTAAACTACACCATGCTGTATCTTTCATCTGATGGTCAAACATTTTCAAAGCTGCTTTTACAGATAAACCCCTCCTCCTGACCAGTCGTAATCCAAAATTCAGCCTCACTGTGCTGTAGATCTTCTTCTTTAAGAAGTTCCCAGACACTTGTTCCTTCATATTCTTTTTCTCTGCACTCATAGCAGTGTGAAAGCAGCCTTTACTTTTAAGATTTAACAGCTTTCTTTTCCCCCAAAAGTCTTGCCAATTTCCTCCTCATCCATTTCTAAAACTATTCTCTGAGTCTCCTTTTTTGTGAGATTCCTGTCCTTCATCCTGCTTATTTATTCAAACTCTCTCAGCAGCAGTGAACATGCTACAGCTTCAACCAGAGTCAAGTAGTCTCGAGAAATCTCATCTTTGTTCTGGTCTCTAGCGACCTTCTGAATAATAAAAAACAAAAAACAAACAAAAAGAAAATGCCTGAAACCCTGGCTCTGCTCCATTTATTTGGGCTGGAGATGTAATAACAGCTCAGTGGCAGTTCAGAAGAACTCGCAGTGCTGCTTTGGGTTGTGTGATTGCAGCATTAGTGTTAGAAATCAATTTGTCTGTTTGTCTCTGTTTCTGCTTCCGAACCCTGGTTGATGTCAGAGCTGGTTTCAGGAGAACACCACATGCTGCTCAATTTGCAGCTCTGAAGATTTTTTCCTTTTCAAGGCCACTGCTGTTAACAACATGCACGTGCTCGTTCTGGCCATAACAAGCTGACGTGTGGAAAAAAAATCTTCAATTTTTGGTCTATAGTTTTTCACAGGACGGGAGATGTTTCAGCACCTGATAAAGAAAGCTATAGACTTGAAGGTCAGTCACATTCTTATGTACAAATAAAAACATGTTACAAACATCTCTGCTACTGTAAGGTCATGGAATCACGAGGATATGGAATGTTATTTGAACACACTTGGTAATAAATATATATATATATATATATATATATATATATATATATATATATATATATATACATGCCCTGGGAGTGTTTTTCTGCAGTAGGGACTTGGAAACTGGTTGAGGGAAAGATGACTGGAGCAAAGCACAAAAGATCTCCTAAAATAAAACCCGTTCCACAACGTTAAGGAACTCAGACTGGGCTGAAGGTTCATCTTCCTACATGACAAGAAACCTAATCACACAGCCAAGACAACACAAGCTCTGTGAATGTCATAGCATGGCCTGACTTAAACCCTATTCAACATCTCTGGAGAGACCTGAAAGTGTTTGTCCAACTCTCCCCATTCAACCTGCCCCAGCTTGAGAGGATTTGTCCTGAAGAACAGCAGAAAATCCCCAATCCAGGTGTGCAAAGCTTGTTGCATCAAACCCAAAATAGACTTGAGGCTGAAATTTGTGCCAAAGAAACATGAACTTCTTCAGGAGTTTGTGTGTTGGATCGGACCACATAGACCAGCCTTCGCTCCCCACGTGCATCAGTGAGCCACAACCCTGTCGCCGGTTCACCACTGTTCCTTCCCTGGAGCACTTTTGATAGATACTGACCATCCCACAAGAGCTGCAGTTTTGGAGACGCTCTGACCCAGTCGTCTAGATGTCACATTTTGTCAAACTTCAAACAACAAATTTGTCAAACAACAAGCGAATCCTTACGCTCGCCCATTTTTCCTGCTCTGAGAACAAAATGTTCACTTGCTGCCTAATAAATAAATCCACCCACTGAAAGGTGAAATGATGAAGAGTTCATCAGTATTTTTACTTCACTGCTGATAAAGTTATAACCTCATAGTGTTAGGCCTGGTCGCTGTTTATAGCTTAAGAAACTTTTGCAACACATCATAGCTATATCGCTCATTTTTGCTGTGTATTAGCTCTTATTTATACCCCTGTGAAACAAGAAGTCATGGTTGAACAATTTCCTTTTCCCAGTCACCCATGTGTAGAAAGGCACTGATTTACTGAAGGCCACTGATTTAATGTAAAGTAAATAGTCTTATACCTGAAACGTGATTGAAAAAGTGCAAGCAAAAGAAACAGAAACTGAACATGCAAATTAGTACGAGTGAAGAGCAGGTATTAAAATTGTGGAAGTCCATTCCTGGAATTTGAGAGGAAAAACAGTCACATGATGGTGTGATAATGACACAAAATGAATAAAATAAGAGAAAAATGTTAATCAGATCTACAAAATGACATGAATACATACTTGAAGTGCGAGTAGGTCAATGTAAAGTAAATAATGAAAACCAGTGACACATGATAAAGGACTATTGCTGATATTATATACTAATAAGTTTCAACTTTTATTAAAAAATGTTTTTAGTGAATTAACTTAAATATAGAATTGTTATAAATAGTTGATCTGAAATTTTATTAGGAAATCAGGACCTCATTTTTTGGAAAAATAAATAAATGGAATGAATGGACCATGTGACGTCTGAGTACCCCCCAAAAAAAAGACTCATTCCCTTCATAATCAATAATCCATCAAACACAGAGAGAGGAGGTGATTTAGACTTAATGATAAAAAATGATCTGAGAGCTTAATGCATTAGCGCTGAAGCTGCCAGTGAAGAAACCAGCGTGACTGCTCCTCGACTTACAAGAGCTTTTTTACCCCTTAAAAACCCCAGTGGCAGATTCATCAAGCGAAGCACGGCAAGCCGAGAAATATTTCTCACATCGTTCAGTGACTGCGCTTCGGTCATTTAAAGAGCCATTAGCTCCTGGTCTCTCTGCTCCATGGCTTCGGCTCAGTCCTCCAGCAAAAACCCCCAAACCCTCTGAAAGCAGGAAAAAGCACTTTTCCGCTTCATCAGGATGCAGAGTCCACCGGAAACGACATTAAAACACCAAACGGCCCACTAGAGCAACGTGCTGGGCTCAGGGAGGGGAAACACACACACAAACACACACACACACACACACACACACACACACACACACACACACACACAGCAGCCCTGATAGCAGCCAATCACAGGTTTCTATTACAGCATTTCTTCTGGTATGTGACATTTCTGTAATAACATCTCAATTAAAGGAACTCGTCCTTATTTACAGAAGAAGTCCCCAGTGTCAGTGCTCTGTAGCAGCCAGAGCGTAAGCTGTAACTTTTCCGACATCTTAAGCACCGGGAAGTTTACACTTCTGTGCTGGCAAACTGTTCTTAGTCTTAATGACTTCAAAATAAAAAAAAAAACACACGCTGATGATCAGCAGGATGTTTATAGCTGCTATAACGTAAGTGAGAACAGGAATGGTATAAGGGTTAGAAAAGACTGGATTATATGCGGCAGAATTAAACAGTTTCGAGTTACCAACAATGGCAGCACGCACAGTCACAGGAAGCACCGGCCTTCATAGATCAATGTGGCGAAAAGACATTGCCCTGTGCGACTGGTGCTGTTGTGACCATGTGCGTTACACACATACACACACGCTACACAGTTGCCAGAAACAACACAATCTCACTTCCGCACCAATCCTACTCGCCAGATTGGGCTCCTGCGGACTTCAGCCTCTTTATGAAGATGAAGATGCACTCAAAGTTCACCGTTTTGACACTGGAGATCCGGTGCGAATAGCAGAAGGTGCTTTACAAGCTTTGGAAAGTAGACTTCCAGGACATGTTCCAGAATTGGCAGAAATGCTGGGAGCTCTTTATTGCTGTGTAAGGGGACTATTTTAAAGGTGATAGTGTGGAAACGTAGATAAATAAATAGTTTCTTGTAAACAAAGCGAGTTTCCAAACTTTCTGATACAAACTTATATGTAAAATGGGAATGGATTGTGTGTAAGAGGAGTAAAAAACTTAATTTTTCTTTTTTTTTTTTTTAACCAAATGCAAAAAATACAGAGAAACTTGTGCTAACCTGAACGATTGTTGGGTGAGGTCCGGACCGGAGAGATGGAAGGCGTGCGTGAGGAAGAGTAGGGGCGTTGTCTGTCTCGTTCTATCGTCGAAGCAGAACCGATAAAGTGATACTGGGAGTAACCATCCTGTAGGACATCAGTGAGATGGAGAGAGAAAGAGAGAGAGAAAGAGAGAGAGAGAGAAAGAGAGAGAAGGCATGCAACATTTAGTAGTCAATCATGATATCTGAGAAATGATGCATGTATATATATATATATATATATATATATATATATATATATATATATATATATATATTAGGGTTAAAATTAATAACACGTTAGCGCAAATTCATTTTAACAGCACTAATTTTATTAACGTGCGATTGATGCAGAGCACATTTGTGTTTAACCATTTTTATTAAAATATAAATAAACAAATATAAAGGAGGGGAAATTTAAACATTCAATGCAACACACATTTATTCATCACGTATTTAGATATAAAAATAATAAACTTTCCCGAAAAAAGATTTTTAATAACTAAATATTTGTTTTACTGATGAGCCAAGTCTCAAATCAACACCAAAATCTGCCATGATGCGCCAATTAAAACCGTCCGTGTGGAAACATAGCAAAAGTTCTGTCTGGTGTCCTGTTGATTTACGTAGATTAAAATACCATAATCACTTCAAAACCTTTACAAGAGTTTGGCTTCACAAATAATAAACGTACATTCGCATAAAGTATCCATATTTGTCCATGCTGATTAAATGGGGTGGAGCCAATGCTAATTTGAGGTGGTTTAAGTGTTTTAAAGTGTGTAACTAAGGAATGGAGTCAATATATTTGACCCATTTGTATTTTACAGGCTATAAACAAGGAGGCGGAGTCAATTAAAATTTGAGGTATTTCGAACTTAAAGCCCTTAACTCAAATGAGGATGAGGTTCCCCTTGTGAGTCTGGTTCCTCTCAAGGTTTCTTCCTCATAACATCTAAAGAAGTTTTTTCCTTCACCACAGTCACCACAGTCTTCATCATCAGGGATAAAAACACATCATTGACCTTCATTCTTAAACTCTGTAAAGCTGCTTTGAGACAATGTCCATTGTGAAAAGTGCAATATAAATAAACTTGACTTGATTTGACTTAACTGAGGAGGCGGGGTCAATGCAAATTTGGGGTATTTCGAGCTTAAAACCCTTAACTGAGAAGGTGGGGTTGATTACAAAGGGGGCAGAATCAATGCAAATTCGAGGCACTTTCCAGATTAAACCCAAATGTTCACACACTTCATAACTCTCCATCTTCTCCACAGTCCGTGTCTAATTACCAGACTTTATCATGCTGAGTTAAAGACGGCTGGACGGAGATGTACGCATTCACCGTCTCTGTGGCTCTACACGTTTGCCCTTCGTGGCTGGGTTAAGGACCAGAAGTAAGTCTTCACACTACATGAAGGCATCATGACTCCTGAGAGCTATCAGAAACGTTCAACTTGATGTCTTAGTTCAGAAAAGGGTTTTTTGGGGGAAACATCAAAGGCTTTCTGATGCACAGCAGTTCAAAGCTGCCCCACTTTTCTGCCTGCCTGCCTTCCCTTCCATGCCAACACCTCCGTATCTCTGCCACACGGCCCTGCTGGCGAAGATGCACAGCTGCTCCTGAGCCACTGTTGTTGAAGATAAACATGCAGAGGACAGACAGCTGAGAGCAGCACGAACCACAGAGGGAACAGAAACACAGCGTCAGCTCCTATATACAGTATATATATATATATATGATTTATCAAATCAACTCCTTTTTTTTGCTATTATTTAATATATAATTCTTTTTTATTTAATTTAATTTAGTTAATTAAAATTTTAATTTGAGGTGTTTCAAGTTTTTTTTTAACTGAGGGGCGGAGTCAATGCACATGTAAGACATTTCTGGACCAAAAAATTGGAAGTACATTTTTAAATAACACGTAAATTGTTTTATTAAAAAAAACCTGTACAGAATATTTGACCTTCACGTCTGCGCCCCACGTGTTTTGCGTGTTCCGATTGGTTTAAAATCATTAAGCTCGTTTGTTTCTATAGCAACAGCTCAATCAAAAGTGGCCTCTGTGTATAACGAGATAAAAAAAAACATCTCAGTGAGGAACAGGAACTTGTTTCACAGACATCCCACAACATTAAATGCACCTAAAAATGTATTTAGGAGACGACGTGAGGTTCTTCACTGACAGGAGCAACTTTCGGTGCTTCGGGGTTGTAACAGTAACTTCATCAAACCCCACTGTGGTGGATTTTTTTCCAACGCCGGGAAGCAAAAGAACAGAGAGGAGAGAATAGATGCTGCAAAGAAGCATCGTGTTCCAGTGCAATTAACATCTCAAATTACAACGATTCCTGTGTCTCGTAAATCTTCTTCCTCCTTCCTTAGTGCCTCAGGACTGATGCGGCCGTGACTGAGGGATGTTTTAGAGCTGGTATCTGTGCATGTAGTCGGTTTGAATTCTCAGCCATCAAGTAATGGTCTGCTAATCCTACTTTCATCACTTTAATTTCACCCAGTTCTCATTTACAGATAAGAGCACAAAAGAGCAAGCTGACGGAGCAGAGACAAAGCCATCAGAGCAGTTCAATATTCTCTCACAGCAGCCCTTCACACTCAGGTGGCAAAATCTCTGCTTTGGTAATTTGTGCTCGGGTGAGCTGAGGGCAGCGTTCATTACCGAAACCCCGACGACGTCAGAGCGTCATCCAATCCAACTGCACAACAGAGACCTGAGGCTGGGAATCAGCAGTGTAGCAGCTCTGTTCCACCTGCACTCGGATTTATTTGCAATATATAATATACAGTTGAATTAGAGCAAGACGAGGAAGAACTTCCCGAGGAACCTTCTGAAGGACCAGCACATACTAGTGTTCATCTGGACTGAAAAATGTAACATTTTTACAGATAAAATCATGAATTCCTTGTTTCTATATCGAGCAAGAAAAAATAGCTGGAGTTTAAAATCAGAAGCGTTTCATGTAATTGATTGATTTACAAGTGAAATGATTGATAAGATGAACGATATGAATAAAACATTGACTTCTCCACCCATGTGCGGTCTTTACTAACACCTCTGTAACTGGGTGAATCTCCACAACATCTGGGGGAACATCTTCCCAGAAGAGTGGAGCTTACTAGAAGAGAAAATGGAGACATTGTGGAAATGGATGTTCAAAAAGAAACAACGTAATGTTCAGGTGTTCATAAACCTTCAACTATACAGTGTATATCAATTCAATATTTTATTCTGTTACTGAAGCAAATCTAGAAAATCTAGAAAATACCAGAATGTTATTTTGATCTTTTGGAGAAAATAAACGTGATGGATTATGATTTATTTATGCTTTTTTTTCTATCTCGCCTGCAGCCTCAGCACTGAGACCTTGAGTGGCCTGATGCTCTAATCTCCTGACTGGAAGATGAGCAGGAGGACGAGGATGAAAAAGGGCACGTAATAAGTGTCATTATGACCTGACGGGACGAGACGGCGGCTTTGGAGAAATGTTAATAATAGCAATCTGAATGTTGGTGGCCTTTTCTTTAATGTCAACCTTCGTGACATTACGGATGACATCTCCAGCTCGAGCGAGAGAAGAGGAAGTGAAAAAAACGTGTTCAGGCTGAAGGAGAGAAACATAAAAAACGCCACGAGTGCAATCGCACGGCTTTAACAACAAATCATAACAAAAAAATCATTATGAGATCTTTTCAGTGCGTAATAACTCTGTTGAAGGGAATTCCGGATCTCGTTCCGCCTGTCCTCCCTGACCTTGAACCTTGACCTTTGGTTGCTGAAGCAAGCGTGTCGGTGCTGCTGTTTGTTTCGCTTACAGATGATCACCTGCAGTTCTGTTCTCCGCCTGAAGGGGGCAGTTTAACACCGCGATGCGAAATACACGTTTAATATATTTTATTGGTGTAAACGGACTGATTGTATATGATCTGAAAAGAAACCCGATTATTCACGATAATAGAATCAGTGAAGATCTCCAAATCTGCAGCAGGATTGAGGACTGAATCCACACTAGCAAATAATTATTAAATCACTTCTTGGAACATCCCCTATTCCATGTTTCTTTGACGTGCAGTGTGAGGTTCCAAATTCCAGGCTTTATTTTTATAACATTTAGTTTTTGACTGTCACTGGAAGAATATAAAAATACAAATATTTATTATTAATATCTGTATATGTAAATATTTAGAGCTTTACAAACCTAAAATTGAGGGCAAAAAGACGCCATAAGTGTTTTTTAAATAAACGAACTAATCAATTAATCACAATATTATACAATTAGAAATGTACAATAAATTTAGTAATACATTTATTCATTAAAAGTTATAGAATAAAATACACTTAAATGCTATATTGCAAAATGCTTGGTCGTGTTTTAAATTAATAATAAAATATAATCATATATTATAATAACATATTTATATTTAAATGATTATTTGTATTTTACTGGACTGTACAGAAACTTTAAATATAAACTGTGAAAGTTTGAGTTCAAAATTAATTATAAAATAATAAAAATAATATTACAAAATATTTTTAAAAAGTAAGAAAATATTTTTAATTTTTTAATAAAAATATTTAATTTTAAACAGAAACTTTGGATACGACTGTTTCAGTGTTTTTTTTTTTTATTTTATTCTTCACTGGATATTGTAATATTTCACATAAGACGCATTTATTTATGCATATGGTTATTTTAATAAACGTATCCTCTGCAGCAGAGGTAGCTCTTGTTTTTTTCTTTCCTGTGGCAGTTCTCATGAGAGCCTGTTTCATCCTAGCGTTTGATTTGAGTGTTTTGGAGACTGCACTTGGAGATACATTTAAAGTTTGTGAGATGTTTTAGATTGAGTGACCGTCACTTCTTAAGGTAATGATGGAGCTTTTCTTTTTTCTTGTAGTGTTTTTTTGCCATTATACGGATTTGTACTGTAGTAGTAGTACAGAGCACGGACTCACGTTAATCTCACTAAAGCACAATAAGAAGACAAGAAATGTCCCAAATGAACTTTTGATAAGACACATCTGCGACACATCTGTGACACATCTGTGACCTGAAACCCAGATTTTCTGAGCTGAATGGAGATACTTAGGACAGTCTATAATCTACAAGTACATGTTCTTTCAGTTGGGATTCTTCAGTATTTGATAATATTAAAAATAATAAAAATAAAGAAAAAAACATTGAAGGAAAACTTGTAAACTTTTAAATACAAATCTTAATAAAAAATGACTCAACGGCCCGTCTTTAGCATCAGATGAATCGCATAAACCCTTACATTTAATTCCAAATTACACCAAAGCTACATTTATTTATTTATTTCCTTCCTTCCTTCCTTCCTTCCTTCCTTCCTTCCTTCCTTCCTTCCTTCCTTCCTTCCTTCCTTCCCATTCATGTCTTTGTTCTTTTTCCCCTTCCACCCTGCCTACCTATTGTCTTCAATCCTTTCCTCATCTTTCTTTCTTTCTTTCTTTCTTTCTTTCTTTCTTTCTTTCTTTCTTTCTTTCTCTTTCTTTCTTTCTTTCTTTCTTTCTTTCTTTCTTTCTTTCTAGCCCTATTTTCTTTCTTTCTTTCTTTCTTTCTTTCTTTCTTTCTTTCTTTCTTTCTTTCTTTCTTTCTTTCTTTCTTTCTTTCTCTTTCTTTCTTTCTCTCTCTCTCTCTCTTTCTTTCTTTCTTTCTTTCTTTCTTTCTTTCTTTCTTTCTTTCTTTCTTTCTTTCTTTCTTTCTTTCTTTCTTTCTTTCCTCTCTCTATATCTTCCATTCTTTTTTTACAGCTCTATATATCGCAGCATCTGATCCTGAAAAGGACTTTTATAATGACTCAGTGAAGAGATTTTTTACAGGAAGAGCAGAACACACACACACACACACACACACACACACACACACACACACACACACACACACACACACTGTGTTGTTACCGTCCTCTCAGCTAAGCGGACTTTTCATTAGAGAGAAAGACAGTGTGTGTAATTCACGGAGGAAACGAGGTGTTCAGCCTGAGCAGAGCCGAGCTATAAAACCTGAACCCAACAAACACCAATCGATGAGATGTTTTTTCAGTAAATATCTCTCCGATTCCCTCGTGTTTTTCTCTTAATCTCTCTTTCTCTCCATGAGGACGGTCCGAGTCGGCCGTGCCGTATCACGTGAAAGAAAAGAGGAAGTTACGCCTTTCAGTCTCCTGAATAACGCACATGTATGGATTTTTTTCAAGGTGAAAGAAATTTTCCGTCTCGAACGAATTACTGCCGCCGAGGTTTTATTGAGGTTTTATTGAGGTTTTATTGAGGTTTTATTGAGGTTTTATTGAGGTTTTATTGTCATCTTCAGCCGTCAGAAGTTCTTCAGACTGGAATATTTTTCTGCGTTATTCACGGTGAGTGAAGACGAGCCGGATTAAACCGGTCTGATGGACAGATCCATGATCCGATAACAGAAATATGAATATCGATATCGTACCTTCTTATAAAGACTGCGCAGGTCTCTGTACTGCCACATGCTGCTCAGGACCTGAGACGCTGCTTTCACCACCTTGGGCGAATGTCTGGAGGAGAAAAAACAAACGAGAAGATTTTCAGCAATATTTTTACAGTCGTTCCCAAAATTATTGGCACCCCTTTAGAAAACTCATTAAACCGAGCATTAGTGTATGAGTCTGACCAGTCCAAACCGGAATGCCCTTTTCCCTTTTCCGTCCTTACTGCTTTTTTCCTTTCTTACATTCTTTCTTTCCTTCATTATCTCCTATCCCATTTACTTCTTTCTTCCTTCCTTTTTTCCATTATATTTATACCCCCTCTCTTTCTCCTTCCTTCCTTCCTTCTTTCCTTATTTCATTCCTTCATTGTTTTGTTCACTTCTTGCCATCCTTCCTTTAAGTCCTTTCTCCAACCCTTCCTTCCTTTCTTCCTCCATTCATTTTCTTTCTTTCCTTCCTTCATTTCTTCCTTCATTTCATCCTTCCTTTTTTTCCTTCCATACTTCCTCATTCATTCTGCCTTTACTTCCTTCCTACCCACCCCCCCTCTTCTTTCCTTCCTTCCGTCTTTCTTCCTTCCTTCCTTCCTTCCTTCCTTCCTTCCTTCCTTTCTTCCAACATGAACAAACCCCCTGCTGGTGAACCTTTTTGCTTGTGTCCAGATGAATTCTCACACATTCCTTAGAACCTCACAGCAGGGGAACCTGAGTGTCTTCTCCAGCAGAGAGGAAGAGAAAATATGATGAAGAGGAAATATGACCTCCTGATAAGTGGAAGACGTCGTTTTAATGCTTATGCTAGTGCAAATTTGCCCTCAGTAAGGAACCCTGAAGAATCGTGAGGAGCAGTAAGGAACTGTGAGGAGCAGTAAGGAACCATGAGGAGCAGTAAGGAACCTCCCTGATGCCCACTGTCTGCACCACAGAGACTCACTTGTCTCCTTTGCTCCTGGCGATGCCGATGAGTTTCTCGATTCCACCAGCGTCTCGCAGCACCTTGGCGTTCTCCATGTTCTTGGTGATGACCTCGTGCAGGGCGCAGCAGATCGCCGTCACCGTGTCATCCGACATGGTTTTGCTCGACACGCTGTTGTTAGTGGAGCCGCCGCTGTTGCCACTGGAGTTACTGCTGCCAGGGAGGCGGTGGACCAGATCTCTCATTGCGTACTTCCCTGAGGAGATAGAGAGGAGAGGGTCAGGAGTTCTGCTGATTTCTTTCATTGTGTGATAAAAAAACCTCCACATTACTAATCCCAAATAATTTTTCTAATCATTCAGAACTTTTCAGGTGTTTCACAATCAGTGCTTTGTACTCGATCATTGTTCTTCTGGTTGTCTCCTTGAGCAACCAAATGTTTTCTGATCAGCTAAGAAACATTTCCATTGAATAGAAGCTTAAAGAATCAATGAAGAACCTTTAAAATTCCCTTAAAAAGTACGCTTTCATCTGAGAGTGTGGAGACCCTGCCTTAATGCATGATTCAAAACTCAACATTATTGATGGAATTTGTCAGAATTGTAACTTTTAGCTGTAGTTCAGGGTTCTACTGGTTCTCTCCTTGAGGAACCAGGGTTTTTTTTCGATCAGAAATGGTTTTAAATGAAAAGTGGCGCCATAACGAGCAAAAGAACCTTGAAAAACAGAAGGTAGTGTCTCGTGTCAGCAAAAGTTCACTGTCTGGTCAATAATAATGGGGAGAAACTGAGCGTGAGAACCAAGGCGAGACGTGAGACAGACTCTGGGTTATTATTTGTTCTTCTCAGATTACACACCTGGCATGCTGTTGTTTACTGGCGTGAACTTCAGCACTGAGGAGATAAAGCTGCAGACGGTCGCGCTGGGCTTCAAGGCCCCGTCTCGGCTTTAATTAAATGATACTTGTGTGGTATTTGAGAGTGAAGGAACGCAGGAGAACGTGACATTAAACCAACAGAACGGAAGATCATTTACCTTAATGAAGACTCTGATTCAATTAATTAAAAACCCACTGATAAAATCATGAAATCCACATGGTGTGTGTGTGTGTGTGTGTGTGTGTGCTTCATCTCTCCTCCTCTCTATCTACACTTCTCTCCATCTACCCTTCTATTCTTCTTTTCTTTTATCCTTTCCATCTGCCTCCTTCCTCTCTCCATTCCTTTCTTCCTTCCTTCCTTCTTTCCTTCCTTCCTTCCTTCCTTCCTTCCTTCCTTCCTTCCTTCCTTCCTTCCTTCGTGTTTTCCTCTTCTCTCACTTAATCTGTCCATTTCTCCTTTCAGACTTTGATCCATCCATCCATCCATCCATCCATCCATCCATCTATCCATCCATCCATCCAACCCTTCCTTCCTTCCTTCCTTCCTTCCTTCCTTCCTTCCTTCCTTCCTTCCTTCCTTCCTTCCCTCTCTTTCACTCCGTCCATATGTCCATCTCTCCTCCAGTCTTTGATCCATCCATTCATCCATACATACATCCATCCTCCCTCTCTCTTCCTCTTCCTTTGCTCGTTCCTCCATTCTTTCTGTCTGTCTATCCATCCATGTATCCCTTTCTTTCCTCCTTTCTTTCTTCATCAATGAAAAACCTTGTTAATTTAATATCTTTCTCTGTTCTCAGTCAGTGCACGTTATTAAATATAACATATAACCACACGTACGTAAAACTGGGTGCAAAAGTTTTGACCCCCCCATTGTAATAACAGTAGGAATCAAAACACACGTTCGAGTGTAGCGTGACGTCTGAAACTGTTCCTCAGCACACACTTCTCACCGTAAAGGCTTCTGCTAATAAAAATAACCCCAGACGCATTCATTCTCACTCCTCATTCCAAATTAGGAAACACAGTCATTGTTTTTTTTCTCCTGCACCGAGTGAAGCGTGAATTTTTTCCCTATGAAATGTCCTCAATTTCTCATCAGTGAGCTCCGAGTTAATTGGTGTGGCCTTATCGTGTTCTCACAGGCAATATGCTTATTTTTGCCTGAGAGGACAATCTGTAGGCTTCTCATCCAGCAGGACGGAGATGTTTTACCGCGGATGAAGCTTGAGGGGGAATAAAACTAAATAAATCTGCGACTTTAACTTCTGATCTGCAGATTCCACTTACACCACATCACCTGGTATATATATGATATATTATAGCAGCTATAAACCACTTTTACCCAATTATAATAGTGTGAGCTGTTACAAATCATAGGTGGGCAATCAATAGTAGTGGCCCCCAACACCTTTTTCAGTTCTTCCCATAACTAATATATAATATAATATAATATAATATAATATAATATAATATAATATAATATAATATAATATAATATAATAAAAACAACTTTAAACTCCATTAATTGTGTATTTATTTAATCAGATTAATTCTTAAATAAAAATAAAACCTAAATCCTAAAGTCTATTTTTAAACTTCTGTACAAAATTAAAAACATTTAAAAAAAATTGAATTTTTTATATATATTATTATATTTATTATATATTCTTATAAAATACTAATCCAACTTAAATATTAACTTTTTTTTGTTACATTTTCTTTCATTTTTCTCAATTTAACCAAAGAGAGTATCAGAACATTATAGAACCTCTTTTCTTTTTTTGTAGCTTTTTATTAAAAGATACATTTTTCCCATCACTTTATTACTTTATAACCAACAGCAACCTGAAGCTTTGGGTTTGGGCACGCTTCGAGAATTGGCTAATATTGGTTGAGATGGAAATCGCTAAACGCCTGAACTGGGGATGAAACAGAAAGTAGATGGTTCTGCTTTGGGGCAGTTATTGAGGATTGAGGAGGAGCAGAGCTTATGGAGAGAAAACTGAGACACATGCAGCACTTAGCTCGATTATAGGCTTTAAATCCATACATCACACACATGCTGTTATAACGACAGTTAAATAAAGTGTAATAAAATATAATGTTGGTTAAACAAGCATTCGTCAGCTGCTGCACGACATTCAAGAAAAGTAAACAATATTTTAGAGAAGGTGAGGAGGAATCAGCGTTCACATTCATTCAACACGATTGGAGCTCTATAGCAGGAGACCTTCCACATAGTCCAACCAATGCAAAGCATATCTTCAGGGAGCTGGCTTTGTGCACAAATGTCATGCTGGAACAGGGTTGGGTCTCCAAGAACAAGTGAAGGAACAATTTCATGCTACAGAATCCAAAGAGCAGGTTTGTGCAAACAGTTTGAGGAAGAACCACAAATGGCTGGAAAAGTCAGGAGTCCCAATACTGTCATTTGCGACATTGATTTATTATTAGCAACTGGAGATGGAGTCACGTTCAGGATCCTGACACACTTTAGCCTCGGCTTTCACAGTAAACACAAGTTTTAAAAATAGAAGGCGCATTGCAGATAAAAGTGTGAAAAGTGTTCTGGACAACACATTTGCCCCCCTCAACGCTCTGAGCGATCGTTTGATCGAGGTGTTGTTCGTGACACTTTGGCTAACCTTGACTTGGTGGAGTGGTTCATCCCTGTGCTCTCACGAGAGCTCAGTGCTAATCAGAGTAGAGTGCGAACTCTCCATCCTATAAAAGCCCATTCTAGCACAAAACAGGCAATCAGGCTGCGTATGCGTGGGTCATCATCGACAAGAGTGCAAAGAGCTGCAGAAACACACTCACCCCCTAGGACACCTCCACAGAGTGCAGCAGTGGGAGAGGAGGAAATGGCGAGATGCAGGGGTTTTATCTGCTGCCTGCTTAGCAACAGCTTCCAATTTAACAGCGTGTCTCTGTGTGTAGGACCACAACATAAAACCAAATGTCCAATATATTAGAGTTCGATGAAGCTGTAATGTCCTGCATGGATTGGTGGGTAGATAAATACAGTGTATCAGCATCATTTTGAATGATAGATAAGATGATGGATGGATGAGATTAATGGATATATAGAATAGATGAATGCATATGGATGTGTAAATAGGATAGATGGATGAGATAGATGATAGATAGGATGGATGGATAAACTGATGGATGGATGGAGGAGATACATGGATAGATAGGATGAATGAATGGATAGGGTTAATGAATAGGTGGAAGAGATTTAAAAAAGATAGGATGGATAGATAAATTGAATGGATGGAAGGATGGATGGGACTAATAGATAGATAAACAAGATGGATGAATGATAGAAGGTTAGATGGGTGAATGCATGGATGAATGGAAGGATGGATGAATGGATATAGATGGGTAAACAGGATAGATGGATAACACAGTATTAGTTTTGTTAAGAGATTTAAACGAGTGTGATAATAAAGGACAGCGATGTGAACGAGTGGAACTGAGTCCTGGGTCCTCGTATGAAATGAAGGGAAGAATTTAAATCTCTTCCCATTAGCAGCTTTGATGTCTGACGCACAGGATGAAAAAAATACGATTGATAAGATGACGCAGAAAAAATTTACCCCTTTTGAAGCTTCAATTAAACACAAGCCACCTGATGGAGAATATAAAAGGAAAAAATGGCATCTGGCAGACGGAGGGAAAGATGGGCAGACTGATAATAAGCGGAGGAATATTGCTTTAATAAGACTAGCGTTGGGTTTAGACACACTACTGATAAAATTCTATTCCCTTGAATGTCATCATCAGGACATGCTCCAGACATCCATCTGCTGGAAATGACATTACGATGGATGAATGGATGGATGGATGGATGAATGGATGGATGGATGGATGGGTGGATGCATCAGATGGATGGATGGATGGATAAAGGTATGACACAAATGAATGGATGGCTGGATGGGATGGATGGGTAGATAGGATAGATGATTGGATACAACAGATGGATGGCTGAATAAAATGGATTGGATAAACTGGATTACATGAATTGGGTTAATGCATTGTATAAATAGATGTGATTTATTGATAAATGGATAGAGGGATAGGATGGATTAAACAGATGGATGAATAAATAGACAGATTGATAAGATGGTTAAATTAATGGGATGGATGGATAAATAAAAGAGAGAGATTGATGGATGAGTAGATGAGATGGATTTATAATATAGATGGCCAGATCTCAAATGAAAGAATTAATTAGATAGATAGATAGATAGATAGATAGATAGATAGATAGATAGATAGATAGATAGATAGATAGATAGATAGATAGATATGATGGATGGATTGATTTCATTAAATGATGGCTCAATGAATTTGATTAGATGATTTGGACTGATGTAAATGATGGATCGATGAATGTATTAGATAGATAGATAGATAGATAGATAGATAGATAGATAGATAGATAGATAGATAGATAAATGGATGGATAGATCGAACTAATCACTAATCACACAGACACTTGTGATTAGTGATTATATCTCAGGATCTTCTGCTGTATCTCTGTAGGTTAATCTTCTGGAAGAAATTTCTCATAGTTTCTGTTGAAGTCAGAACATTTTCCTGCTTACTGGCAGCCAAATCAGACTCCTGCGGTCATCGAGAACAGGATTACACTTTTAAATCCCTTCTCTATCCGCTCAAACGCTGCCCATTTTGCGACAAGCGTCCCAAATCCCACTGCTAACCGAAACACAAACTTCAAACATTCCTGTCAAATCCAGCCAGCTTTTCAGCCGAGGCTCCACAGACGTACGTGACTCTGCATGGTCAATTTCCTCACACTGACTCCAGGAGGGTTTTGAAAGAAACACCTGAAGAACTTCTATGCTGAAAAGTTTTGAGATTTGTTTTTTTTCCCCTTCATATATGGAGCTGAGCTACAGAAAGGCGTGGGTGTTTTTGATATGCCTGAACTGAAGTGGAGGAGTTTTATTCCGGAGTTTTATCCCCTGTAGCTCGCTCAGAGGCCTGTCTCGCTTCAGATTCACACTTAAATCAGCGTCAAGTAAAACTCTGGGATTAAAGAGCCAAGAAGGAAGACAGAAGACAGAAAATATTTAGGAATTTGCATACTTGAGGAACAAACATGACCTGAACGCATGCGCGTGTTCCTCCACGTTCACGAATTTATCAGCCTCGTTTTCCTGTTTGTCTTTAACAGATGTTTTTCCAACAAGCAAACTATAATTAGGATAATGAAAATAATGAGAAATCATCTCGCAGGGGTTCACGTAATGTTTAAACACCACTCAATATTCACCCTGATGCTCAATATGCCTCTTGTAAGCTCCGCCTCCTGGAAAAAAACAACCAATTGACTTGCTAGTAAAAATGTTTAACAAAAATTAGCATGTTCCCAATATGCAATCAGAAAGAAAAGCTCCTTCAGCATGTATCCAAATAACCTAAAAAAATAATTTCATTTTTAATCTAATTAGATTTTAACAGCCGCTCCGGATCCAAGATGGCCGCTGAGCGGACAGACTTTACTGTAATGACTTTGGGTGAAAAAAAAAATCCATTGCTACCCAATGCTGAGATTTGAGAAATACATCTCTGTCCTGAAGTCACCTTGTCCTTGACGGACCTGAATCAGATCTGAGCTTGATTTCTCTCACTCTTACTCCGTCTCTGCCCTTTGTTCTCTTCTATTTTCCACTCCAGTGAATCTTCTCTCTCTCTTTCTCTCTCTCTCTCTCTCTCTCTCTCTCTCTCTGTTTGTCTCTCTCTTGATCCCACAAGGAGAATCAGATGCTATGTTTTTACAGAAAGCCCAAATTAACATCAGTCTGGAGCACTTCTCTCGCCTCCTCGCCTTACTCCTGCTTTAAAAGCTGATGAGCTGATGCCATCGTCTGCAAACCCTATGAGAATAAGAGAGAGAGAGAGAGAGAGAGAGAGAGAGAGAGAGAGAGAGAGAGAGAGAGAGAGAGAGACCCTGCAGCAGCAAAGAGGCAAAATACAAAAAAAAAATCAACAGAATTGTCTTAATCTCCTTTCTTTAAGAATTTATTTATCTCATTTTATATGGAATAAAATCCTGCTATTAACCGAACTGAAGAGTCAATTTGCACCAACAGACAGAGAAAAATAAATTTACAGACAAACAGACAAATGGACAGACAGGCAGATAGACAGATATATGGACAGACAGACAATGGACAGATAGACAGACAGATAAACAAATGGACAGACAGACAGACAGAATAACTGTCAGATAGCTGGATAGACAGACAGACAGAGAAATGGGCAGGAAGACAAACGCACAGACATAGAAGAAACTAAAAGACAGACGGACAAACAAACAAACAGACAGACAAACCGCCAGCCAGCCGGATGAACAGCCAGACAGGCAGAGGGACAGATAGACAAATAGACAAACAGCAGAATGAACAGACAGACAGAAATGGGGCAAAAATTTTAATGGATAGACAGACTGACAGGCAGACAGACAGGTAGGCAAATAGACAAATGGACAGACAGCTGGATAGACAGATTGACAGAGGGGCAGACAGACAGACAGACAGACAGAGAAATGGGGTAAACAGAGAAATTGACAGACTGACAACTACAGAAAGACAGACAGATGCACAGATGAATAGATAGATGAATAAACATCAAAATAAACAACAAATCTAGTTGGATAAACAAATGACTGGACAGGCAGCGTGGTGGAGAGACAAACAGAGAAATGATGAGGCAGATGGAAAGACACAGACAAATGGGTAAAAAGATAAATGGATAGACAGACAGATTAATGGGCAGACAAACAGACAAATGGACAGACAGATGAATAGGCAGACAGATAGATAGACAGAAAGATAAATAGGCAGACAGATAGATGGACAGACAGATGAATAGGCAGACAGATAGATGGACAGACAGATGAATAGGCAGACAGATAGATAGACAAAGATAAATAGGCAGACAGATAGATGGACAGACAGATGAATAGGCAGACAGATAGATGGACAGACAGATGAATAGGCAGACAGATAGATGGACAGACAGACGGACAGATGAAATATAGGCACAGACACAGAAAGACAGATTGATAATTAGGCAGATGGATAAAATGGACAGACAGATGGACAGATGGACAGACAAACAGACAGCTTTTTTTTCACTTCAGATCAGTAAAAAAAGCTCCAGGTCATGTTCTGCTTCATATCTACACAAAGTCAAAAGAATAAAGCCTGGCACTTTCACTCTGCATCAGAGCACCTTTTCATCCACAGCTTCACACCAAACGTCTAATTACTGCATTTATTTCTGCACATTCCATCTACACACACACACACACACACACACACACACACACACACACACATACAAGAGTTCAAGTGGATGTCTCAGAAAAGAAAGCTAAAGAAAAAAGGTGTTTCCATGGCAACCTTGATGCCAAAAAATAGGATTATTAATTGATTGACTTGGGGAGTAAAATGTGTCCAGGCTGAACTGCTCAGAAACATCACACAAAAACCCTCAAACAACAACCACTGGGGTGTAACAGGTCTGCGATCGCCATGGCAATGCACACCGCCCAACCAGGAAAGGAAATACATACAGATCAATAGAATGTAATCTGATGTCAAGAGAATTTCGGAGAGAAGCACAGAGGAAACCGATACATGGAGAAAACAAGATAAAAATAAAATAAAATAAAATAATCTGGAAAGTTTATTTGGTAAGATCTTCCAAAGATTTTTTTACTTATATCAACTTTATACTTGTTTATTATTTTTCTTTATTTCACACTTTATTTCCAACTTATGCACTCTTTAAAATGAAAGCGATCCAGAAAAAATACAGTTCAGGTGAGTAAAATCGAAAGGTGGAGAAAAAGAGTGCCGGGTTTCGAGGCTTTCTATTAGATATCAGAAACTTTAAACCGACTGCAAAACCCTCAATCATTTCAGATTCATATGTTATCTGGCTGTCAAGAAAGCGCGGAGAAGCCTGGCGTAGCACCTCGTGGCAGTGATTTCCAAGCTGTTAGTCCAATGCATATAAATCAAAAGTTGCCAGGTCTGCAGAATACACACCGGCACTGCTGCATTTGAGTGTTACCAAGAATTCTCTGCAGTCAAAAAAAGCGTCAATGTCTATAAAAAGACCGAATCCACACGTGTTTCGTTTATCCGGAATGTTGCGTCAGGTCCTTCAGAAACCCGCAGTGTTAATCGGATTGATCTCGGATCAGACATACGGAACGAAACAAACCTGCTTCTGCGATCGTAACATTCAAAAACATGCATGAGAGTAGGGTTCATTAGCGATCCAACCACATGACACGGTTCTTCCCAAAAATCACAAGAAGCACTGAGTCTAATGAAAAAGATGGGATTAAAGGATGAATTAAACTAGTGGTGAATTCAGGTGTTTTCTGGAAATTAGGACATGATTTGTCTGTACATTAGATTAGTGTGTGCTTTTTAAACATTCCATTCTCCATTTATTCCTGATTTATGGTTATAATCCACTCCACTCTTCTAGAAAGATGTTCCACTATATTTCATGAAGATTTGAAGGAGATTCATTCAGACCACACAGGGTGTTAGTAAAGACTTTACTAGGTATTGATGTAGGTGAGGTGAGGAGGCTCAATAGGTTTGAGGTCAGAGCTCTATAGCAGGAGATCTTCCACTCAAACCCCATGTATCTTCATGGAGCTGGCTTTGTGCACAGGAGGATTGTCATGCAGGAACAAGTTTACAAGTTTGAGAAGTAACAGTTTGGAGAAGAACCACATATGACTGGAAAAATCAGGTGTCTGAATAAGTGTAGATGAATATCTCCTTACAGAAAACGTACAGAAACATCAGAACAAGAAAACCCCTTCAAATGCAGGAAAACATAAATAAATGTAAATCACAAACCCTTTGAAACACTGAAAAAAGAAACCAAAGGTGAACTTACCGATTAACTCCTTATTTCTGACGTCTAAGGCCATGTTGCGTAACGCCGTAGCCACCGCACACACCACCCGATCGTTATCTATCCTCAAGAGCTCCACCAGGATCGGCAGACCTTTCTCTTTTCTCACTGCAGCACGGATGTAGACTGACCACTGAAGAGAAGGAAACACACACACACACACACACACACACACGGAGAAAGGATCACTAAGAGAGTAAAAAATTTTAACAAAAAACTTTTTTGCATATTAATTATTTCGTTTTTGTGTCAAAAACTCAAGGTATAAAAAGGTAAAAGAAAAATGCGTAGAAATGTTTTAATTTCACGAACAATGTTATATTAAATATATATAATATAAATATGATACATAAATTAACGTGAACACGTGATCAAATCACGAACATCATCTAGAGAAAGGAATCCCGTCTGAATAGGGCTCTGTTTAGTTTTGTACAGAAGATCGCCGCCCTGCTGGATAAGTTGAGTATGAATGAGTGTAAAATTACAAAACCAATAAATAAATAAATAAATAAATAAATAATAAACAAATAAATAATAAACAAATGAAGCCGATGCATTCATATTCGAGTGTTTGTAATACGAGCACGAAGCGTCCAGATATTTCATTGTCATCAAAGTCATTGCGTTTGGAATGGTCATGTGACTCACTAACGATCCGAATAGGCCACGCCTCCTACAACAATCACTGATACTTAGCATGAAAATGAGGACATCAGGAAACTCCAATTTTTCTATTTTCTTTCTCTCGTTTTAAAGGTGTATTGACCTTATAGTCTTCAGTAATACAAGCTTTGTGTGTGTGTGTGTGTGTGTGTGTGTGTGTGTGTGTGTGTGTGTGTGTGTGTGTGTGTGTGTATGTGTGTGTGTGTGTGTGTGTGTGTGTGGGTGTGTCTGTGTGTGTGTTGAATCAGTTAATTAGGAGAAGCCAGTTTCTCCTTGGATCTCTCTTTCCACCCACAACCACGCTGAGCTGGAAGTCTGGATGAAGCAAAAGCTCAGGGAGCTACAGGACTTTACAGGACTTTAGGGCTCACACTCGAGCTTTCTATCTATCCCTCTATCTCTCCATCTCCAACTCCATCTCCCTGCCCGGAGTGTATCGATCGGTCCAGCAGCACCACTTTGGACAGATTATGAAGCTCTAACAACAGAGCTAAAGTGAGATTTGGTCTCCAAGAGAAACGGAGAAAGAAGCAGATAGATAGAGAGAAAAGATGGAGGGGAGGCTCAAGGAAGAAGAACAAGAGACTGAGAGAGAGAGAGAGAGAGAGAGAGAGAGAGAGAGAGAGAGAGAGAGAGAGAGAGAGAGAGAGAGAGAGAGAGAAATAGGCAAAGAAGCTTCTCATTTAAACATCTGAGAGATTCCCAATTTCACACTTCCTCCTCTGTGCTCGTGCCTGGCACTTAGTAAACACACTCTGGATTCTCTCTTGGCGGAAAATTCGCTTCGAGTGTTTACAGCGGACTCGCGCCAGAAACCGTCGAGGAGGAGAAATTAAACGAAGTGGTGAATTAAAACGTTTTACTGAATTTACAGGGGAAATTACGACATAAACTTAAATAACGAGTTGTCTATGGTTGTGGCCTAGAGATCGAATTTAAAGGGGCTGCCCCCTTAAACTAGGGGCAATTCTCTCTCTCTCCCTGAATGTGTAAATGCAATAAACCCTTAAGAGTTGCTTTTTAGGGACAAAAATGTTAAGAAGCTGGGGGGTGCCATGTATCGCAATTTTAAATTCCTCATTCCAGTGTTCTTCACATTGTTCTTCACATTGTTCTTCACATTGTTCTTCACATTGCACTGCAGGCCACAGAACCTCTTGATCCTGTTTCTCTGATGCCGTGTACAGCTGCGGTCGAGGTTACACTCTATCAATACATTCCCTGTGGTGGTACAGTGCGATGGTTCGTCTTTATACATTTGCCCCTTTGATTCTATTTTTTCAAACACACACACACACACACACACACACACACACACACACATTATGCTGATTTACCTTCCAGCTCCCTGCAGCCAGGTTCTGCAGGGCTCCAGCTGCTCCTTCCAGCGTGTCCGGGTTCGAGCACTCAGAGAGCAGTAAGAGGTACGGCTTCACGATGGACGGATGCCACAACATCTGGATTCCTTTGGGGGGCTCGGCCGTGTCTGAGAGTGGACCAACACCATCCCACTGCAGGAGGAGACACAGAGTATTAAGCAGTTAAGAGACTTTCAAACAACTTCTTCTACCTATAGACACAAAAGCCACACCTCCTCCAACCCTTCACAATATTAGGCCACACCCCTCCACCTCTTTCACTGAAATTATAGATACATAGGCCACGCCTACTCCCACTCCTTCACTGATATTATAAACACAATTGCCAAGCCTCCTTTAAATCTTTTACTGAAACTAATAAACAAAAAGGCTACGCCTCAACCACTTCTTTCACAATATCAGACCACGCCTCCTCCACCTCTTTAACTGATATTGATAGAGACAAAGGCCACGCCCTTTCCCACTAACTCCACCCCTTCTGTAGTATAAGTGTCTCTGCCTGTAATAGATTTGTTTAAATCCACAGACATGTCTGAAGGATTATTTTGGATTTGTGGCGATTTATCTTAACAATGAACGACAAATCTGGCACAAGAATCCTGCTGCGAATCATCACCACACGACACTCAGAAAAAAAAACAGGAAAAAAGAGAATACATTGTTAGCGCCCTCACAGACATGCTAGCCTGGACATGTTCCTCAGAGCAGATGCAGTAATACTGTGTCTCCGTTAACGTCTTTCTCTCAGACGCTTTACACTGAGGATGAGGAGGCGGAGAAGAAGAATGAAGAGATGCCAGGGATCCTTTATGCTCCACGCTGAGCTGAACATGGCTAACAAATGTGTGTAACACACATTGCTGTCTGTAACACACCGAAGTCTCACCTCGGCAGCCAAACCAACCCTGAGCAGAAGATCAGAAATAAGCGGACGTTTTGTCAGGAGAGATGATGGGTTCGGAGGCTCGGGGGTGACCTACTTTCTGGCACAGAGACTCACAAAACACCTCAGCAAAAAAAAAACCTCTCTGCTTCTCATTTCTTTATTAATAAGAGCACATTCACTCGCTCATCCTGCTCCGAAGATCAACTCTGTCGTTTATTTGCTGGAGGGAAGAAGAACACCAGAGAGAGAGAGAGTGAGAAAACGAGAGAAAGAAAGAGAAACAATCAGACAAGCAAACACACAGACAAGGATGGAATGGAATGAAAGCGACAGAAACAGAGGAGGAAGAACAAGGAAGTGGGACAAGTAAAGAGTAAAAAAGACAGACAAAAAACGAAGCAAAACAGAGAGACATATTAAGAGAATGATGTGAGAGAGTGAGAGAGAGGAGCAAACAATAAGAAGAAACCGATAAGAAAACAGGAGGAAAGAGAGAGAGAAAGAGAGATACAAAGAGAATGACAAGAAAAGACAGAGAAAGACATTAAGAGAAAGAAAGACTCATTGTGAGAGACAGGGAGAGACAAACAGGAAGTTAGAGAGAAAAAGAGAACAAGAGACAAACAGGCTTGCTGAGAGGAAGAGAGAGAGGGAGAGACAGACAGGTAGATAAAGAGAGAGTGGGAGACAGAGAAAGACAGACAGGTATATAGAAAGAGAGGGAGACAGAGAGAGAGGGAGACACAATAGAGATTGAGTGAGAAAGAGAGAGAGACACCCAAAAAAAAAAGTTGATTTGCTCAGCAAGAAAATCCATTTTTCATCCCGAGTGTGGTTTTTATTCCTGTCTTCTTTCATCGTCTGGAAAACCGCATGTTTATTACCCACCCTGAGATTCCACCGTATACAGATACATCACACATCCAATATTCTCCTGCTCTTATTCCATTACTCGTGTTGATACTCTGGAGCTTTCCATTGTCCCGTTTATGAAACGCAAAAACAATCAATAGAGAAAAAAAGAAAGGAAAAAAGATCAGCTGCTTCTTTCTTCATGTTGTCGTGTGTCGACTTTATTTCTAATCATCTTTCTAATCATCTTTATAATCATCTTCATAATCATTGTTATAATCATCTTTATAATCATCCGTTATAATCATCCGTTATAATCATCCTTATAAACATCCTTAGAATCATCTTTATAATCATCAAAACTCCCCACAGTTCAATAACCCGAAGCATAAATGTGCAAGAAATAAAGAGATTGTTTTTCAATTATACGCATCTGTGAAGCAACTTTACTAATAATGAAGCTGTTGGAGTAACTCCTGGTGCTGTTTGTTTGTTCTGTTTCTCATTTGTTTTCTTCTCCTCAAATTCATGTTCTGGCTTGAGCCGTTTATATAGAAGTTCCACCACCTGCAAAACTCCTCCATGAAGCTCAATAAGGTCATTAGGAAACGTAGAATCACCGTCTCACTCTGGATGACTCTATAAATGTTACTATAATATGTTTTTTCAGCAGTGATACAATGCCCCTAGTGCACAAAGGGTTAAGGGCCTCGCTTAAGGGCCCAAGCAATGCAGCTCGTCGATACTGGGGCTTGAACCTCCAACCTTCTGATCAGTAATCCAGAGCCTTAACCACTGAGCTCCTTAACATGGTACAGGTATTTACACATTGAGTCTCCATTTACTGTTATAATGAGCTTCACTCTTCTGCGAAGATGTTCCACTAGATTTTGTGGAAATTTGTGGAGATTTATTCAGCCACAAGGGTGTTAGTAAAGTCAGGTACTTATCTAGGTGAGGTGAGGAGGCCTGGGGTGCAGTCGGCGTTCACATTCATTATGTTTATTAGGGGTTTAAAGCTCTATAGCAGATCTTCCAGTGCAACACATGGATGTTTATGGAGCTGGATTTGCGCACCAATGTCATACTCCAGCATCCAAAAACGTCCGATACAATTGTGTGCCTTTCAACTTTGTGCTAACAGTTTGGGGAAGAACCAGATATAACAGGAAAAGGCAGGCGTCCCAATACTTTTGCCATACAGTGTAATCATGCTCCTGTAGTGGGAATAGCAGGAATGATGTTTCTGCATATTTAATTCCATCCTCTCTTTTGCTAAAATTGCAGATTTTATCACACTATTTCTAGAACGGTGTATTTACACCATGCCTTTATTTTACAGCTGCACTGTGACCCCACCCACCACCCCAGCCCCCCACCACACCCCCAAGGCGTCTGAAGGAACCCTGAGGACGTGTCTCAGAGGACGAGACGACGTGCGCAGCGAGTAAATGATCGCTATCTAACGAGAGGATCTATTTCAGGTTGAGGGAAGGTGTAATTACCTGACTGACTGTCTGACTGACTGACACGTTTACTGTCACGAAGCTGTAATCACACGAACGCTGACTAATTAGCAGGTGTTTACTGAAAAGGAACGAGAGAGAGAGAGAGAGAGAGAGAGAGAGAGAGAGAGAGAGAGAGAGATTTGCTGACAAACATGGAGAAGAGAGCGGCTCAGACAATGATATGTAGCATGCTATTACGCTATTGTACGTCTTACAGCATTACATATATTTTGTACTTTTCTGACACATACAATATGAGCAAAAGTTTGTGGACACCGAAGCATAAGGTTGGCATGTGTTTCTTTTTGAACGTCCCGTCCACACGTAGTCTCTATGGGAAGATGTTCCACTGTAAATGTATAAGATTCGTACAGCTACAAAGGTTTGTTAGTAAAGTCAGATAGTGATGTAGCTGAGGTTTGGAGGTCTACAGCAGGTGATCTTCCACTCCAACCAATGAAAAGCAGATCTTCATGATAAAAAAAAAAAGTTTTCTGTTCTCAGATTTCTCAATCAATCATTTGTTTTTATTTGAACTTTAAAAATAAAAAGTTAGCAATAGTTTTTGTATCATGCAGCATTTTCTACCACAAATCTGACAAGAGGAAGAACCTGATGATCCCGAGCGTGTTGCAGCGGCATTCAGGAGAATACAGACATTGTGCCAGTCAAGGCCGTCCACTCGCATCTGCTTCGCTGCTCGCATTTAACACTTCTTTACAAGCAGTGGAATGGAGAAGAGAGAAACGAAGCTGTCAGCTACAGGAACACATTTTTCTCCCAAGGCCAAATCCCAACAACTTGAGCAGAGCTTTCATTCGGAAGAAACTCGACATTTTCATAAGAAACGCAGCTGAGGCGAGGCGGCGAGGCGAGGCGGCGAGGCGAGGCGAGGCGAGACACTGACACGCCCGAGATGTTTAAATCAAGCCGGAGCATCAGAAGCTGCTGGTTTAGTGGACGCTCGTGTTTACATCCTCGCCTCCTTCAGTCAATTAACCGTGCTAAATGCTAACAGCTCAGCTCTGACCTGGAGCTCAGGCGGATTTAGCAAGCTAGCCAGCTGCCACTCAGCGATAAATGATTTAGAGGAGTACATTAAGCCTCCACTCGCCTTCAGGCCCCAGTGTCCTGTTTCAAAGTGTTTCACTTCTGCTGGAAAACCAGAGAGCTACAGACTCAACGCCTCACACGCTACAGCCGATTATACAGAACAGAAACGTCCAGGAACAAACGGAAAAAATGAAGAAACTTATAATATCAGTGTATCATAAAAATAAATAAATATCATAAAATATTTCCTTCTGTATTAGGATCAATGAATCAAACAATTAATCAATCAATTAATACATCAATCAATCAAAAATCAAACAATTAATAAATTAATCAATCAATCAAAAATCTAACAATTAATAAATCAATTAACGAAAAAGCAAAACCCTCTCTCTCTCTCTCTCTCTCTCTCTCTCTCTCTCTCTCTATATATATATATATATATATATATATATATATATATATATATATATATATATATATGTATATATATACAGTACAGACCAAAAGTTTGGACACACCTTCTCATTCAAAGAGTTTTCTTTATTTTCATGACTATGAAAATTGTAGAGTCACACTGAAGGCATCAAGGGCTATTTGACCAAGAAGGAGAGTGATGGGGTGCTGCGCCAGATGACCTGGCCTCCACAGTCACCGGACCTGAACCCAATCGAGATGGTTTAGGGGTGAGCTGGACCGCAGAGTGAAGGCAAAAGGGCCAACAAGTGCCAAGCATCTTTCGGGGAACTCCTTCAAGACTGTTGGAAGACCATTTCAGGTGACTACCTCTTGAAGCTCATCAAGAGAATGCCAAGAGTGTGCAAAGCAGTAATCAAAGCAAAAGGTGGCTACTTTGAAGAACCTAGAATATGACATTTTTCAGTTGTTTCATACTTTTTTGTTATGTATATAATTCCATATATAATTCCACATGTGTTCATTCATAGTTTTGATGCCTTCAGTGTGAATCTACAATTTTCATAGTCATGAAAATAAAGAAAACTCTTTGAATGAGAAGGTGTGTCCAAACTTTTGGTCTGTACTATATATATATATATATTACTGATAAATTTTGAAAATATTAAAATTTTAATAACTTTTTTAATGATATAATCCTAATATAAAAACTCTGTACGTTTTTATTGACACTGATTTCCAGGTTTAAATGTGTACTTTAACTGCACAACTTTCTTTTTAATACATAAAAATATAAATAAATCAAGAAGTATTAAAAAAAAGAAAGATCTATTAGATGAGAGAGAGATTGGATGAAAGTGATCGGATGGAGAGTGGATGATATTGGATGTGTGAGAGAGAGAGAGAGAGAGAGAGAGAGAGAGAGATTGGATGAGAGAGAGAGATTAGATAGTAAGAGAGTGAGATTGGACGAGAGAGATCGGATAAGAGAGTGAGGGGTCTGATGAAACGTTTAAACACAACACACTCCTGTGATGTGTATTAAAGGATTTAGATTGATTACAGAGAAAGAAAGACGACGAGAGATCCAGGATTGGATTTTAAATCCGAGACGCAAACCAGCGATCCGATCCGATGTCCAACTTGATGGTAAAATTCAGAACTTACAAAAGAGAAACTCCTCCTGCAGCGTTTAATAAAAACCGCTCTCGATGGAGCGATCGCTCCGATATTGTGAGATTCGAATCAAGGCGTATTTTTTTTTTTTTATTGCACCGTGTTCTCACCAGGAGAACGCCGTAATGGATGGACACCTCTTTAATTTAATTTAGACAAATTTATTCAGGATTAAAGCTACAGCCTGAACCTCATCCATCACCTTTACACACTCCGGTATAGTGCAGCTCGCTGGTGCCCGCGTCCTGTCATCTTCAGTACACCTCAAACACCATGTGAGAGACGGCACCTGCGAGGAAATTAGCGCTCATGCAGAGGCACAAAACCTCAAAACGATGGTGATTTATCACATCTGGAACAGGACGTCTCTGAT
Source organism: Silurus meridionalis (assembly GCF_014805685.1). NCBI lineage: Eukaryota > Metazoa > Chordata > Actinopteri > Siluriformes > Siluridae > Silurus > Silurus meridionalis. The sequence continues at coordinate 1,284,639 of NC_060904.1, forward strand.
CTCATCTCATTTTCTACCTACTGCATCCAACAACCCTGAGACACGGAGATGCAAAAAAAGTGCACTAAATAAATAAATTTGTTTGTTACAGGATATTTGTAAAATATGCGACTAATAATAAAAATATGTACCTTTTAGGATTGGATTCTGGTTTTGGAGAACCTTTGTACCTTGCAGGACCATTACTTTATCATAGATAGTTCTGCTCAATACACACAAAGTATAAAAGCATCTAAAAAAAACTCACAAAAATAAAAATCCTGCAAATGATCCAATCCTTTGTGATTCTGATTGACTGGAAGTCCAGGTTCGAATGAATAATGGACTGTGATTGGCTGGAAGTTCAGGTGTGTGAAGTGGAACGTCTATGGTGAATATGCTGATTTGCATAAAAGGCTGGAGGTACAAGATGAGAAGAAAAACATGTTCAAAAGAGCAACAGAACCAAAAATAGCACCAGGAGTTCATTCCAACATCTTCATTAAAGTTATAATCGTTTTTCATTTTGATCCATTCAGTCAGTTTTTCTCTGCAAACATCAATAACAGCTTGAACTCCTCAATGCTGGGAAGTGACCATGGTATCAGGTGATAATCCACAGCAAGATGTGAGACCTTACACCATTTAAATCTCTGCTTCACCTCAGGACGTCCAAAGCTTGATTTTTTTATCTGGGAGTAACATGGAAGTAGCAGTGGAGTTCATGTGATCTCAATTTTGTTGCTTTGGATTATAATTTATACCTAATACATTTTCTTTTCGTGATATTGACACGAAACATTGAGTATGAGCCAATCATGATACAAATCCGATTTTTTTACTACAAACTACTAAAATGTGATCTGACATTATATAATAGTGAAATAGGCATCGCTTGAGCACACACCGGACAGTAAATGTTTACCAAACGGAGGATCTTTACTCCAACAAATTTCTGATGAGATTTTAATCCACATCGCTGCCAGGAATTTGAAGTTTTAATGCTGTTGGCATCCACCCTAAACCCCTCTGCGCACTGGGAACCGGATGAACGCGGCCCACAAAAACCTCTGCTAATTGCTTCCCCTCTCCTGCCAACACCAGCACAATCCCCACCTGATCCAGCACCTTCTTTTTCTTCTTCTTCTTCCCCCAGCAGCCCGAACTCTCTCCGTCTTTCCCGTTGGAGTCGCTGCACAGAAGTCCGTCCAGCTCCTCGGTGCCCATCTGCTGTCCCTGAGAAGTTTCCGCGGCCAGTCGGTATGAAAGGTTCCTCAAGATGCATACACAGTTTTCGATGGTCTGAGGAGAACAGGACAAAGATTTCATACAAAGATCTTAAAACAACCTTCATCCTGTTTATCTGGTACATTACAGACACACAAAAAAGGAAAAGAAGAAGAGGAAGAAGAAGGATGACCCGCACGTGTTAATGCTCCGCTGCCGGCCAGCTAAATAGCGATCAAATCAAATGCATTAAGCAGCCATCATTGACAACAACGACTCGTCCGTCGCTTATCAGACACGAAAAGGTTCTCTCGGTTCTCGTTCCGTTTCTAAAATGCACTAGAAAGCCACGTGTGCTATCACACATCCCAAAGTGGCTAATGATATAATTATATACTTTTGTCGCCCATTTAAACGAGATGAAAGAAAATCCGTTCAGAAAACACGGCAAGGTCGATCCATCGGCCTTTAACTCGCGCTCCATTTAACGAGGTATTAAAGGGAGACGCAGTAGCAGTGGGAGAGGGAAGCCTGCCAGGCAGTGCGGGAATAAATGCGAGGAAATTACGATGAAAAATGACTGACTTGCTGCGACTGGTTGTTTTACTGCTGTTCGCCGAGCGAGGAGGACGAGCCTCTCTGCAAACACGAATAATGACCGTAATCAGAGAAACACTGCCGGAATTACGCTCCGGCATTTCAGACAAAAACACGCTGACGTGCATAATTCGCTCTTTCAGCCAGGCTTAGTAAAGTTCGAGAATAACAATTTTGAGAAATAAAGTTTGCACAAGATGATTGTATTACATTCACATTTATGGCATTTGGAAGACGCCATTATCCAGAGCGACTTACAACTGAGCAGGGGAGGGTTAAGGGCCTTTCATAAGGGCCCAGCAGTGTCAGCTTGGTAGTGGTGCAATTTGAAGCTGTGACCTTTCGTTCCAACGTCTTAACCACTGAGCTCTGTAGGAGTTGTGGAGCAAATGGATTCAGTTCTTTAACCTACTAGACTTTCTAATTTAAACAGCTAAACTCGAGTCTCCTGGATTGTGATACGCTACAGTAGCTTCTAGTAGAGATGATGCACATGCATTTTTATTAGCCATATGTGGTTCTTCCTTAAACATTTACATTTAAAGAATTTTAACGCCCCTTATAAAGAGAGACTTACATTTCTCTCATTTATACAACTGAGCAGCTTTGGGGTTAAGGGCCTTGCTGAGGGGCCTAGGAGTTGCAGCTTGGTGTGGCTGGGATTTAAACTCATAACCTTCAGATCCACAATCCAATGCCTTTACCACTAAGCACCACCTCTATTAGACAGAACTTCTTTGGATGCATTAGCCAATCAAATTTTTTCTTTCACTTGAACTCAGAGTTCCAAACCTGTTCTAGCATAACAATGCTCCAGGTCACAAAGCCAGCTCCATGAAGATCTGTTTACTATGATTTGGAGTTGAAGATTTCTCTGCTATAGAGCCTCAACACTATTGATACCTTACCATCTGTTGACAGATGATGGATTGACCGTTTATAGCTGCTATAACATAAGTGAGAACATGGAGAAACGTGTCTTGCAGCCGCTCCACAACACTAAAGGGACAAAAACAAAACTAAATAATAATAAATGGGACAATAACACATTTCCAAGACTTCCAAGAATCTCCGCTTATTTTATTTTCCTTGAACACCACGACAGTGTTTTATTCCAAATGACTGAAACGCCGCTCAGAATTATACTGCGCTTGACTGATTTCACGTCATCTGTCACATGAACAAATCCTGAGCGACGCTTTCTTCTACTTTCCTGCATTTCATGTGTTTTGTGGAAAAAAACACAATAGCAGAAATGTGCTTTTTTTCCTGGTGCTTTGGCTTCAACAGGTTCCATCCTGACAGCACGGTGAAGAACAGATTTGTCATTCTCCACGCTCTGAGCTCAGCGGGGCGTCTGTAATGGCCTCGACACCAGCCGTGAGAAACGCAGGGAAACGCCAGGCTCCGAGTGAAAGCTGAGTGATTAGAGTGACTTGTCCAGGAGGCCAGAGGTGGACCAGCTTTGGCTTTATTTAGAGTTGATAATGGATGAAAGTGATTGGGGTGATGAAAAGAGAGCTGGTGTTATGCCATTTTAAGATCAAAGGCTAGTCAGTTTTTCATCGTACACACAACCTGCTCTGGCTAAAGAACGCCTGAAAATACAGACATGAAAGAAAGAAAGAAACAGACACACACACAGACACACAGACACACACACACACACACACACACACACACACACACACACACAAAAGCTCCTGGATAATGTGGACATGTACAAGCTCAATGACAGATTTAATTACTGTATTATTATTCCACAAGAACATGTTAATAAGACATTACGATAATAAAATTGTCAAGAATTGATTTTTTTCGCATATTATAATAGGCTCAGGTGAGACACTGTAAGACACTGTATCTTACTGTAAGTACCCAAAAATTCATATTTCTCTCTCCCTGTCATCCCTCTACTCTAAACATGCTCCTGAGGTACCACTGACCAGAGCTCCTTTTCCGTTCTTCTTTTCAGATTCGCTCAATCGATCCTGACGTTCTACCTCTGGATGGAATTCTCATCCACTGGAGACACTCTGTGTGAGGATGGTTCCACATGAGCAGCCTGAAGATTTATTAAGTTACTAAGCAACTCAAGAACTTTGAGGATGGATTTGAACTGTAATTAATATCAACAGTCTGCTACAATGTGCTTAGGACCAGAGGACCACAGTTTGCTTGAACAGTCCAGCATAGTACTATACACCATTTAGCAAATGGGAGGAGTGACTTCATTAGTAGAGCAAGGAGGCAGAGCATTTCCTCAGCAGGACAAGGAAACAGAGCAACATCCTCAGCTGGACAGTGAGGCAGAGCAAAGTTTTAGCTGGACAGAAAGAAAGAGCAACGTCCTCAGCTATACAGAGAGAGAGAGCAACGTCTTCAGCTGGCCAGGAAGGAACAGCAATGTCATCAGCTGGACAGAGAAGCGAAGCAACATCCTCAGCTATACAGAGAGGCAAAACAAAGTCCTCAGCTGGACAGAGAGGCAGAGCAACGTCCTCAGCAATACAGAGAGGCGGAGCAAAGTCCTCAGCTGAACAGAGAGCCAGAGCAACGTCTTTAGATGGATAGAAAGGCAGTTGGACAGAGACTCAGATAAATGTCCTCAGCTGGACAGGAAGGCAGAGCAAAGTCCTCAGCTAAACAGGGAGAACAAGTTAAATATTTAGCTGAAAAGGGAGGCAAAGCAACATCCTCATCAAGTTGGAAAAGGTGGGCAATGAATGGTTTAGTAGCCTCTTTCTGAAAAAAGTTTCTGAAAAGGTGATTGTCATTGAGCCAACCTTGAGTGGCTCTAGACAAACTGTCCCACAATCTTGATGAACTGTTTATATCAATTACAATCAAAATCCACCTTTATGGTTCTCTAATTTAACCCTCCACAGTAAATCCATGGATCTTTAGGCTGTTTATATGGAACCATCCTCAGCAGATGAAGGTGGTGTCCTATTTTAAGAAAACTCTATCCAGAATAAGAGCAAAAGTCAGGTCTAAATTACAGAAGAAGACAGGATCACTGATATCTCAGGAGCATGTGCAGCTCTACAGAGAGAGAGAGAGAGAGAGAGAGAGAGAGAGAGAGAGAGAGAGAGAGAGAGCGAGAGAGAGACATGGATTACATGGTCACATGGTGGTTATGGACAATATCAAGATGGAAGAGATCAACGTGAGAATAGCAAAAAGATGAGTCTCATGCAATAGCGATGGCGTGAAGTTCAGCATGGCAAAGGGTAAGGTTTAGAACATCTTCAGTCAAGGATCTGCAATCGAGCAACAAATCTGTTCATCTAGAAGAGTCTCACATGCCTGGGTTCAGCTATAGAACCTCCGATAAACCTGATAGAAAATGTTCTGAATCCAGGCCCAGCCTCAGCAACAGCAAAGATGGCAGATTTCACGACTCCCATGCTAGATGTTAACACTGATATGGATTCTTCTGCTAGCTCGATACTCTTGCTGTGTTTGACTTGTTCGCTGTGAGTTTTGTGTTTTGTTCAGCGTTTTCATACTTTAAACTTCAGTTTTCTATCTTTTTAACCCTTAAATAATTCTGAACAAATGTTTTTTGTCTTCCTGCCTTGTGCCTGTAGCTCATTAGCATGACCACCACTAGTGTTGATTGCATTCATTGCCCCACCCAGTTTATCTTAGCTCTATTCACTATTATAAGCATTATGTCGGTTGTGTGTCTGCCTTTGAGCACAGGTGATGACTCATTCAAGTTGCGCACGGTGGAGTTGGAGCTGGAGGCATGTAAAGCAGGTCCAGCTACGAGAGCGGAAAGCTGCGCTGGAATCATCCCTGGTGGATGCTCACTCTTCCCAGGTAAATTTGCGGGTGGAATCTAATACTCCCAACACTTCAACTCCGTGTGTTTCCCTGCCCAGGCCCAGCGCACCTAGAACGCCGCCCAGGTATCGTTCACTCCTGCGCCGGTGCACCACGGACCCTGGATGCAGCAGCGGAGACTTGTAGCTGGAAAATGTCAAATAAGCAAACACAGTTCTAAACACAAAGCTTTCTAAAGAGTTCTCAAAGTTCTAAAGGAGATCATCACAGAAAATAATCTCGATGCACTCGATGTCTCACTGGTCCATTAACCAAATGACTACATGAGTCTAAACAAATCTAAACCATCAGGAAATGCTTATAAGCACGAGTCCCGTCAGACTGGTCATAGGGGTGGTGTAGCAACCATTAATAGTGCCCTCCTTAATGTCAGTCAAAGATTAGGATTCAGGTTTAAATCATATGAAGTGCTCATTCTTAATTTTGTACTTGACATACATAGAAAACCCCTACTATCTCTCGCTCTGGCCACCGTGTACAGACCCCCAGGGCCCTACGCTGATTTTCGTCAAGAGTTTGCTCATTTTATTCAGACCACTTGACCAATTTTAATAAAGTGCTGCTTGTCGAAGATTTTAATATTCACGTAGATGATGTAAATGATGCTCTAGGACTATCATTTGTAGACGTATTAAACTCTTTTGGGGTTAAACAAAACATTACTAAATCGACTCATCGTTTTAATTACATACTAGACTTAATAATATTCCACTGAGCAGACGTCACTGATATAGATATTTTACCTCAGAGTGATGACATCACAGACCATTACCTCATACTGTACAAACTACCGGTAGCGCATATTGACTGTGTCTCACCACGTTATCGATTTGGTAGGACTATTGTTCTAACCACTAAGGGCAGATTCATATGTATCCTGCCTGATCTCTGAACATCTCACTAAACCCCTAAATGCTAATGAGTTAGACAAAATGGCTAACAACATAGACTTTATCCTCACCAGCACATTAGACACCGTTGCCCCCATCTCATTAAAAAAGTTTAGAGAAAAACACCTGCACCATGATCTAATAGTCATACGCATGCCCTCAAGAGAACAGTCTATATTCTGGAGAGTAATTGGAGTATATTAAATTGGAGGTTTTTAGAATTGCGTATAGAGACCATATCCCAGGTTCCTCTTTAGTACAGTAGCTAAATTAACAACAAATCAGGAATCTGACAAGAGAATTCCATAACAGTTTAGTAGTGAGGACTTTATAAATTTCTTCATTGAAAAAATTTAAAGTATTAGAAACACAATTGTGGAGGTCCAACCTCTAACGACATCTTGTGTTCCAGTCTCACATAAAACTCCACAATTAAAATTACACTGCTTTACAAGTACAGGGCAAGAAGAGCTGTATGATCTTATCACCAAAACCAAAGCAACAACAAGATCCAATTCCAACTAAACTACTGAAAAAAGTGTTACATACAGCTGGTGAGCATCTTCTCAATATTATTAACTCCTCAGTATCTTTAGGTCATGTACCTAAACCCCTCAAGTTAGCAGTAATTACGCCCCTCATTAAGAAACCTCATTTGACCTGTTTTTAGCTTCAGACCAAGGCTACATTTATCTGTTAGTTTTACTAAATCTTAGTGCTGCATTCGAAACTATGGATCATGATTTTCTCCTAGATCGCTTACAAAATGACATCGGCATTCAGGGACAGGCATTGAGCTGGTTTAAATCCTACCTGTTTAATCGTTACCATTTTGTAGATTTAAATGGAGAACTATCCAGGTTAATGCAAGTTGAATATGGGGTGCCACAAGGTTCAGTTCTAGGACCCCTGCTTTTGACAATATTCATGCCTTCCTTGGGAAATACTTTTAGAAGGTATGGGATTAGCTTCCACTGTTATGCCGATGATACCTAGCAATATATTTCAATAAAACCCGATGATACAGCTCAATTGGGTCGGATAACTAAGTGTGTTAGAGAATTAAAAGATTGGATGACGTATAACTTTCTATTGTTAGCTCGTCCACGCATTCATGACCTCCAGACTGGACTATTGTAATGCATTACTAGATGGTTGTCCTGCATCATTAATAAACAAGCTACAGTGCTACAAGCTACAGCTCAAAACCCTGGACTTCTAGTAGTTCCTAGAATAGCAAAGTCCACTAAAGGTGGTAGAACATTCTCACATTTAGCTCCTAAACTTTGAAATAGTCTTTGAGGCATCCTGAGGTCTGCGCCAGCTCCAGTCACGTCTCACCTCATGAAGATCACAGACCTTCAAAGAAGTAAATGTCTGCAAAACATCCTAAACCATCTAAACTATGGAAGGTTGTAATGCAGTGGTTAAGGCATTGGACTCTGGAGCGGAAGGTCAAAGGTTTAAATCCCAGCACCACCAATCTGCTACTGCTGGGCCCTTGAGCAAGGCCCTTAATCCTTAACTGCTCAGTTGTAAGTCGCTCTGGATAAGTGCATCTGCTAAATGCCAAACATGTACCAGAGACATACCAGTGCCATTTGGAACCCACTTCATCTAGAGTTTGGACATTGAACCTCTTTGAGCGTTTAAAGGCTCTGGCATGGAGAAGCTGGTGTTGGATCTGTGATTATCTCCAATATTGAGCTATTTTATGAGTTCCTCAGTAACTCCTGGTTCCACAAAGTCAACTGACTGTATAAGACTGTAGAAAGAACATTCCTCATAATCACACACTCCAGTGCTCATGTTAGTTCTCACTCTCCAGTGTTCTGTAGTGTTTAAAGACTATAATCACACTGTTGATGTCACCCAGATGAGGATGAGGTTCACCTTGTAAATCTGGTTCCTCTCAAGGTTTCTTTCTCATAACATCTAACAGAGTTTTTATTTACCCCAGTCGCCCCAGTCTTCATCATCAGGGATAAACACACATCCTTCACCTTTCATTCTTAAATTCTATAAAGCTGCTTTGAGACAATGGCCATTGTGAAAAGCGCAATAAAAATAAACTTGAAACTTGAATCTTGCTAATCATGTCTTTAAAACGGAGTGAACGAGTATCAGAGCAGAGAAGAAGAAAGTAAAAGACATGCTTCTGACGAAATCCATCCAGAAAACTTAATCTGATCATTTCCAAAAAGCCCTCGAGCAGGACCCAGGCTCCTGAACCCAGACTCGCTGATAGAGGAAAAATGATTTTGGAGAAAGACACTGATACTTCTGGGTCAGAGAGCAAACTCGAGGACCCTGTAGGACAAGGGGCCAATGAGTTTTCTGAGCATTCATAGCTCATGGTGAAGAAACAACAAAAAGTGGTGAAGAGAGTGTAAAGTAACCAGAGATCCCCAGTGTGAGATGATGGGAAAAGAGCGGAGCTTCAAACCTTGTTATGGAGACATATTTTAAATATTTATTAAAGCTGCATTTTATTCATGTAAATCAGGGAATATAATATAATATAATATAATATAATATAATATAATATAATATAATATAATATAATATAATATAATATTAAATTAGTGTAGTTTTTCTGATGAAATAAACACTTCTGGACTGAATTCTGATTCTGATGCAAGAGCTACAGAAAGTTTTTTGCTTGGCGACACTGGAAAAGATGAATGAGACAGAGGGCGACAAGGAAGATGAGGAGGAAGAGGAGGAGACACTGAAGAAGCTGTAATAAGCCAGAGTTTGGAAGTGACCACAGGCGGAATGCTGAATCCGGTATGTGGCATCAGCACGAGTCAGCGCTCAATTCTCATTATCATAAAGGCGTTTCCTGTGCTGACGTTTCCCCCGAAGAGGAACATCGTTAAATCATGATTACAGAACACCGTGTAGGAGAAGGAACCCGAGGCAACCTTGAGAAAGTGTTAGAGCTCACAAAATTCACTGTAGTAGTGGGGGAACACACACACACACACACACACACACACACACACACACACACACACACACCTTGCTATCAATCTCGCTGCTCCCCAGTGCAGTCTGGATGACGAAGAGCAAAGCGTCGGTCAGACCCTCACACTCCCTCATCCTCCTCCTCGCTTCCTCTCCAGCCGAGCTCACGTTCCTGAAACACACACACACACACACACACACACACACACACACACACACACAGAGTTATAAATGACTGTTGTTTATTAGTGTATTTTAATTCCAAAATATTTGTCAAAATCAAAATCAGATTTAAAAAAAAAAAAAAATTTATAAAAAAAAAAGACTAATTTATTCTCTTTTTTATATGTAGCAATTTGTTATTTTTAATTACTTAATTATTATGATAATTATAATTATTATTATTTTCCTGCTCTATTCATATTCATATTATTTTATTTTAATAATTGTTCATGATTAGTATGACTATTTTTAATACATAAATACTGCTTTTATCATTATTAATAATAATATTATTATATTTATAAAGTGTTTTATTATTATTATTGTTATTATAATTATTTAGCTGTCAGTGTTCATTATGTATTTATTTTGTTGTTCAGTTGTTTAGCTGCTTGTTGAGAGAGAGAGAGAGAGAGAGGAAGAGAGAGAGAGAGAGGAGAGAGAGAGAGAGAGAGAGAGAGAGAGGAAGAGAGAGAGAGAGAGAGAGAGAGAGAGAGAGAGAGAGAGAGAGAGAGAGAGAGAGAGAGAGAGAGAGAGAGAGAGAGAGGAAGAGAGAGAGAGAGAGAGAGAGAGAGAGAGAGAAGAGAGAGAGAGGAAGAGAGAGAGAGGAAGAGAGAGAGAGAGAGAGAGAGAGAGGAAGAGAGAGAGAGAGAGAGAGAGAGAGAGAGAGAGAGAGAGAGAGAGAGAGAGAGAGAGAGAGAGAGAGAGAGATAAGTGTAGTCCAGAACAACAGAAACAGTGGAAGACAGACAGATCGAGAGCAATGTGTGAGTCGATCATTCTTCTTCTCGTCCTACATGACAGGAGGAGATGAATCCCACGACACACACAGTGACTATCACCCTGACATACCCACACACACACACACACACACACACACACACACACACACACACACACACAGAGTGAGTGAATGACACTAATCTGCATTTCAGATTCTTCAGGTCGTTTGATTGACTTGCGCTGAATCCCGTCCTCGCCGCTGACACGGGGAATATTACACTCCTCAAATAAACCTGAGATCACACACATGGTTTATTTACACACTGATTTCCTGCAGGTTTCTCAGGAAATAAACCTCCAATATTTCACCAATAGGAACGTCTGATTCTTAAAAGTCTTCTGCTTCGTGTTTGGAGTTTGAGGGTTTAGAGCTTTAGGATCCAAACTCATGATTAAAAAATTATTTAGTTCTAATTTGATAATTTTATTTCAACAATATCACAGAATAAACTACAGTTTAATATCAGTCACATTCAACTGATAACTTTTCATAGCATTAAAATATTATCGAGTTTAAAGTTGACCCTGTTTGTAAACAATATCGTTAAATAACTCAAATTGTCAGATAACAACAAATCGATTTCAGAGCTGTTGTGTGTTCAGTTGGAACTGACTCATTTAGAATGAACTCTCTTAAAATTGACTCATTTTGAAATGTACTAATTTTAGAATTGGCTCATTTTGGAATTGGATAATTTTGGATTTAACACCATTTTGGTATTTGACTTATTTTAGAATGGACTCTTTTAGACTTGGCTCATTTTGGAATCAACTCATTTGCAATTGACTCTTTTTGAAATTGACAAATTTTAGTATTGACTCAATTTTGGGATTGAATCATTTTAGAACTTACTCATTTTGGGATTGACTAGTTTTGAAATTGACTTGTTTTCAGAGAGACTTTTGATAGCGTTTTTTTTTTATTTTGGAATTGAGTCTATTGAGACAGAATCTGCATTTCTGCAAAGCCTCCTGTTGGCACAATCAGTAGCTGGAAAAAAAAAAATAAAAAAACAATATATTTAACAAGATATACTTAAATATATACCATAACATTTTCAGTGTAAAATTTCAACTTGTTAAAAATGCATCATTATGATTATTAATTAAAAACAATAAAATGAAAAAGTAATGCCTTGCTTCAGAAATTGTTGCCGGTGTTTTATTTCTCACATGGCCTCGAACTGGAGAATTGAGAGCATCGTTACAATACAGCGAGTTTCAGCCGCCTTCTTATTTTTACAGCAAGACAACAGCGAATCAAAATCACATTCCAGATTCCAAAACGGTTCCTCGTGTCACTGCAGCAGGCGAGATCCGATCTTGACTAATAGCCATCGGCTGCCCAGTGGAGAGAAATCTCACACACACACACACACACACACACACACACACACACACACACACACACACACACAAGCCTGGAATGAAAGACACCACGAGACGCTCGTGTCTAATTTGCATTCTCTTCACTCATCTCAACCCAAATCGATTGCTACGTTTCATTTCTTGCGATCGTTAGACACAGAGGAAACAGAACGCCGTTTGTGTTCGCACTCCGAGAAGCTTCTCTTTCCAACATGTTAAATTGGCAAATGCTTTGGAGCGATATCGCTTCCTCTCACTGAAACACACCACTCCTGCACAACACACTCCCCCGTCTATCCACGTTCCAGCGTTACCATATTGACTTATTAAATATTTAGCGCTGCCTGCTGATTTACTAAAGTAGCTTTAAATATAGATTGGTATTGTATGAGGAAGTCTGGTGTGTCAGAGAAGTATGTGAGGGTGGTGCAGGACATGTATGAGGACACTGTGACAGCAGTGAAGTTTGCAGTAGGAACAACAGACTGGTTTAAGTTGGAGGTTGGACTGCATCAAGGATCGGCTCTAAGCCCTTTCCTGTTTGCAGTGGTGATGGACAGGTTGAAAGACGAGGTCAGACAGGAGTCTCCGTGGACTATGATGATTGTTGATGATATTGTGATTTGTGGTGAGAGTAGGGAGCTGGTGGAGAGGAAGAACACAACACGTCACAATACGTCACAACATGTCACGTCACTTTATATCACATCACATCATGACACACCACGATATGTCACATCATGTCACGCCACGTCACATCAAGTCACACCACGTCACATCAAGTCACGCCACGTCACATCATGTCACGCCACGTCACATCATGTCACGCCACGTCACATCATGTCACGCCATGTCATGTCACGTCACGTGTTACATCGTCCCAAACAGAAACTCTTTATTTCTACATATGGTGTAAAAACCCAACACCCAGAAGATGATACGTTTACTGCAAGTGTTTTCTTATTTTATATTTCATATATATGACAGCAATTACTCAATTAAAACCCTTCACACGTGACTCTCTCAGTGTCTGTAAATCTTTGACACGTGACAGCGTCTCATGTTCGAGCGTAAATGCTGATCTGTCCTTCACAGAAACATTGCGTTCCATCTAAAACTCTTAAACTGCAGCTGGTGGAGGGTGAATGCACACACACACACACACACACACACACACACACACACACACACACACACACACACACACACACACACACACACACACACACACACACACACACACACACACACACACACACACTACACTGCACTGGGCCATGTGGGAAAACAGCTAATTAGAGGTTATGCTAATGTGCATCAGGTGCTGAGGAGAGCTTTGTGCAGGTCACACCTGGCTTCAGTCCATGAAACAACAAAATAACACAATAACAAGTTCTCCTGAAGCTCCTCACACTCCTGAAGGACTCGAGGAGACACAAATCCTGAGAACTTTTTTGTCCACAAGCCTTCAGGGTCCACAATAAAAGAGCAGCTGCTGAAAAGATCTGACCCTCATCATGATACTGATACTGAGTCCCACTCTGCAGTCAGGATCCACCCAATCACTAAACTTCCTCACAAGCTTCTTCTGAGATTCCCAAACCATAGGCTGAGCGAGGAACTCAGCAGAGGGAGCGTGTGGGCTGAACGGCTTTGTGCTGACGGAGCAGAACTGCTGAGTTCAACTTAACACCTTCCATAAAACACTTCAGACTCGAGTGCAAAAATACACGAGACAACAGCAGAACGGAGACACAAATCTCCTGAAGTCCAACGTGTTCCAACTTACAAATGTGTACACGGCTCCTGTTACATACCAGGAAGGAGGGAAAGAAGGAAGAAAGGAACAAAGGAAGGAAGGAAGAAAGGAAAAGTAGGAAGAAATGAAGGATGGAAGGGAGAAAGGAAGTTAATAAATAAACTACGATGGACGAAAGGAAGGAATGGAAGCAGAAAGAAATAAGGAAATAAGGGAAGAAGGAAAGAATAAAATGAAGAGGGAAGAAAGAAAGAAAGTGAACAAACAAAACCACAAGAAAGGAGAATAAAAAGGATGGAAATTAGAAAGGAACAAATGAATGAAAAGAAGGAGAAAAGGAAGGATTTATATAGAAGTTAATAAATAAACCACAATGGAAAAAAAAGAAGGAATGGAAGCAGAAAGAAAGGAGGGAAGAAGAAAAGAGGGAAATGAAGATGGAAGGAAGAAAGTGAACAAACAAACCCCACAGGGAATGGAGGAAGGAGGGATGGAAAAAAGGAAGTCAGTACTCAATAGTCTTCAATCTAACAGAGGAATAGTGCTGCTAATCTCCTAGTGTGTGTGTGTGTGTGTGTGTGTGTGTGTGTGTGTGTGTGTGTGTGTGTATACAGTGCATTAATGCTGGTCAGAATCGGGGCTGGAACATGGCCCAGTGTGGTGCAGAGTCCAGCAGGGGTGAAGATCGCGAGCTTGTAGAAAAGTGGTTTGCTAATTTTGCATGGTTAATGAGGCTCCGCTTTTTACTGCTTATTCGTGTAATTTATTTTCCGTCACTCTCCATAAACTCCATCTAATCGATGAACATCCTTTGTTAGCTAATTACTTATTGAACACAGTTTAAACACACCTTATCCTTTTCTTTTAAACAAGGAAACCTTTTCTGTTTTCACAACGACGGTTTAATAGTCATGAGGGACTTTTTCAGGTCTGCTGCTGTAAACAAATAAAGATTTTCAGCTAAAAGCTTTATTATGTACGCACTTCACCGCTTCACCGCTTCACCACTTCACCGCTTCACTACGTCACTGCTTCGTCCCTATTCTCAGTTCTAAACAAATTTCCAGCCCCGCGGTTTTCAGGTGTAAAAAACGCAGAGTGACGTGTTAGCACAATGCTAGGTCTATAAGCGAGCAGGTTCAGATGAAGATCTATCACTGGCAGGCCGTGTGACAGTGAAAAAGGAAACACAGAAAGATAGCTTGCTAGCGAACTCTCAGCTACGTGTCGGTCACCGGGTTTGGAATGCTGATAAGCGAGATCTCCTGCAAGCTCGACTCTGGAGGTTTCGAGAAGTAAACATGCTTATTAGGGCTGCTGGGAAACTCTGATGATCAGGAGAGCTCAGCGTTTTCCCACACTGTTCTCCGAGAAACTCTGCAGCTGTTCTCCCATCGCCTGCTCATAATCAAGGCAATCATCTGTTCTTCTGCACATGTGGCCCGGCGTTTCCAAATATCTGCCTTCACTTATTTGGATTTGGATTTAATTCCACATGCCACTCTGAATTTCTGAGGCATTATCTTCTACGCAAACCTCAATGCCATGGAAGGTCTTCCAGCTGCAACAACTTTCAACCAATTAATGTCATGTGGAGTCAAATCCAATGAAATCCAGTCCAATCACTCTGATTCTGATTCGATCAAAGTGTAAAATAAACTAGTTTATTCCAGTCCAAGCGAGTCCAGTGTAGTCTAATACAGTGGCAGAAACTACTCTCCAATACAGTCAATTCCGATCCCAGTTCAAGTTCACTTCAAGTTTATATAGTCCAGTCTACTCAATCCAATCCAAAGCTAATAAGGTATAAACTAGTCTATTACTAGCTAATACACTTGTTTAGTCTATTACAAACATGTCAAATCCAATCTAATGCAGTCTAACCTACTTCAGTCCATACATACCCAATCCAATAAACCTAATACATTACAAACTAACAGTTTAGTCAAATTAATTCCAAACAAACTTTGTCCAATCTAACATAATGCAGTCCAATCTATTACATTCCAAACAAACTCAGTCAGATCTAAGATTATGCCTTTATTATACTAGATTATGTCTAGTTTAATTCAAGAGAATGCAGTCTAGTATAACAAACTAATACAGTCTAGTCTAATCCATTCCAAATATCTTAGTCCAATCCACGATAATGCAGTCGGGTCTATTCCAGTCCATACATGCCCAATCCAATCCAAGATAATGCAGTCTAATCTTATACATTACAAACTAATACAGTCTAGTCTAATTCATTCCAAGCAAGCTGAGTCTGATCTAAGGTAATCCAGTCCAGTCCAGTCCATTATAAGCATGTGCAGTCTAGTCCAGTCCAATCCAAACGAATACTGTTTTGTCTAGCTCGTTATAGCTCCCAATACTGTATATATTTGCTAATTGATCAATAGGGACTTAAATAAAAATAAACTCAAATAAAAATCATTTAACTTCTACTTTTAACACTTTCATATGAAATTCGTGTAAATTTTTCTAAATTTCGAAGTTTGAACCCTTGATATACGTTATGTCTGACCGTCTTAGCTTCTTAATGATCATTCCTCGTACCTTGTAGACGCACCTGGTTTGAACCGCATTAGAGCGTTCTTCAGGTCTCACTAAAGCATTTGGTGAACACCTTCTGAAGGAGGAACATCTTTTTGTAAAATGTA
This sequence comes from Silurus meridionalis, assembly GCF_014805685.1. Taxonomy (NCBI): domain Eukaryota; kingdom Metazoa; phylum Chordata; class Actinopteri; order Siluriformes; family Siluridae; genus Silurus; species Silurus meridionalis. Next base: position 1,300,949 of record NC_060904.1, read on the forward strand.
CAACTGATAATTCCATTAGTAATAAATCTCCGCTCTGGAAACAGTCCCAGAAAGACTGGTGTTCTGTAATATTCAACCCTAATGGATTTCCCAGAACACTACATTGGGACTTGGGAGCACAGACGGACCTTCTGCCTTCAGCTAAGTGACGAACTCTGTACATCTCCACAAAGCTCATTTCAGCTGCCACTGGCAGAGTCATTCATCAAAGTGTTTGGGTTCCCCGAGCGAAGCTCCCTGTACTTATTGGAGTGTGTACTCTGTGGTTCTCCTATCTGCTGACATGCTGCCTTTCCTGGAGCACAAAAACATACAAACCACAGAGTAAACACTAAATCGTACAAAGATCTCCAAGATGGGTGGTGCTGGATACCCACATGCTCCTCTGTGTTCCTGCTCAGGCCAAGCTTGATTCTTAGAGCCTTAAATCACACGATGTTCTCTTATCACCTGGAGTGCTTTTTAAGATGTTTGACGAGGGTAAATTGAGGGTATTTTTTTGCTTCCTGCAGCATCTGAGACCTGATGATTGAGCCTGGACCATGCCGAGATGACTTTATCTCGAAAGACCTGCTTTTATTAGACACGTCTATCGTCCTCTGAGGATTTTTAATACACTCGGTTTCTTCAGGTGGAAGTGATTTATAAAGGAAGAGCAGCAAAATTCCCATTGGGACGGAGCTCAATTCTGAAAAACGCTGCTTCAATGCTTTTCCAAGAGGCTCGAGCGCTTTTCTCTCCGCCTGACTGAGAGACACTTTGACAAATCTGCAGTGGTGGAATTGAGATGCTTCTTGAAGGACATCTGACTGGCTGCAAATTAAGACATTGGATGGTGGAAGCTCTGCAAAAACCTGCCGTCTTATCTAGTCCAAACGCTGTACCACATGGTGATGTCAATATTCGATGGCCGTAAACACTCCTCTGTGCAGAACCAGGAGGTGGAGCTCGACTGGATCCGAGTCCTCTGATTAGAGCTCTAACCTCAATGCTCTACAAAATAATCACGTCCAAACAATGGAGAATCACGGAATGATATGGCACGACGTGATGGATTTACAGCATTCATCCTGAGGCCATGTCCACGTAGCTGTGCAAAGTAGACTGTGAAAATGGGGGCTTTCGATAACTTTGATAAAT